>NW_027271823.1:0-237500 GCF_040938485.1 Diadema antillarum
GACTATAATTTAGAATCTAGGACACGAACTACCCAGATATCTGTATTATTGTAGTAAAGTCTCTCTATTATTTTACTTTTTCCTTTTAAGTAAAAAACTTTATGCAGGGATCACCGGCTTTATTTCCAACACCAAGTCATGTCATCTCCAAGCACTTTGACATAACGAATTTGCCTTAATAGTCACGCCATCTCCTGAAACTGGGTAAATTTATTGTCAATAAAAAGTAGAAAGGTGCTAAAAGGCTTTAAACACTTGTGCCTTTTTGTTTGCATAATACTGAAAGACACAAATTAATTAAAGTTTATGTGCTACACTTACGAGAATTTGTGATATCACAAATTTAATGCTGATATCACAGATTGAATTCTTGATATCAGAAATTTGATTTTTTTTTTGACATCACAAAATGGAATTCGTGAAATCAGAAATTAACTTTAGATGTTCGAAAGGCTCGCCATTCGGCCGAAACAGATTGTCCCGCTATATACCCCGTTCAGAATCCCCCTGTCTAGTAGGCCCTTACAAAAAAGTACCATGGCTTTACCATGGTAATACCATGGTATGGTAATGAACCATGGAAACCTGGTAATTTTGCCCTAGTAAAACCATGGTACATTACCATGGTATTACCATGGCAAAATACCATGGTATTACTGCTCTTACCATGTACCATGGTATATTACCATGGTATTACTGTGCTTACCAAATACCATGGTACCGGTACCATGGTACAATACCATGGTATTTCACCATATACTGTGGTGATTTGACCATGGTTTTACCATGGTATTACCATGGTAAAATTACCATGATATTACAATTTGAAAAGAAAAATAACATTAATGATTGTGTATTTCCAATGTGCAGTACTAGTATGTTACCTACTTAATATGGCCTCGAATCGCATACACCTGTTTCTACACTATTGTATAAGACCTACATCCTACTCTACACGTCTACCTATCTGTATATCTAGAGTATACTTCCTATTCCTAGATACATTGCTAGTGTATCAGTTCTTTATATATGGGCTGATATCTGAAAAGGTTTAAGGCATGGTTACTAACTACATGTCATACATAATATTAGTCCTATCAAAATATGAATATGCATTGTTATAACACAAGTTAAAATAGTTGGTAACAAAAGAGAAATTTCCCAACATAATTCAAAGTTTAAACCCAGACTATATACTTTGGGTTTTTATGTCTTTTATCAATTTTCACTCCTTTTGCATGTTAGATGCTCTCTCATGAATATTCATGAGCGATACAGAAACCAAGTCAAAACAAGGATCGTGCAACTTGAATCAACTTGTGTTACATTTTCCAGTTGGGTAGATGAGGTTTAAACTGCATGGGAAGAAGTCAGTTGTGTTCGTGGATATACATGTATTAGTACTAACCGGGTGTTTGCACTCACCCACACCCACACACACACACAAGCACACACATACACACATACACACATACACACATACACACATTCACACATATACTAAATACAGGCTGTACATTTATTACATGAACGTACTGGTATAATATTTTGGGTCGTACTTGGAATTTGTATGAGATAACACACAATGTGAATTAGTTCCAAAACAAATGAACTGTTATATATAAAGAATTAATTAGTTTGCTTATTTTTAACGGGCCAGGCTTATTTGGCTATAAATGCTAAAATTTGCATTTTGGGAGGGAATTTTGCCTCACCCCCCCCCCCCCCCCCCACAAGATCTTGACCATTAGTATTACGATCGTTATAGCGAAATTTGGCACGTGTTACAACCACATTGTAATCTACAAAATTATGTCTTACATGTCTTAAGAATTTTTTTTGATTGTCAATTTCTAATTTTAATTCATCAATTAATTATTTGTGCAAATTAGGCCCAACATCTTATTTTACCCCAATTAAAAGCATTAAGAGTCTATTTCTTAATTATTTGTAAGTCTGTTTTTACATGTTTAAAGACTGTATGCATCACACATTAAAGGACTTCCAAAAGCCATTTTTTAATGTATATAATTGTTTTTGGAGTTTCAAATGTATTTCTTTGTTTTTTAATTTTTTCCTTTGTTTTCTTATTGGAGATTCTCATTGACCACTTTTATACCATAATTAGCATAAGATCAATCAATCGCAGTGATTAATGTTACAGCAGTGATAGCTCCAGGGGGCCCCTTCTTTAATTTTTGATAAGATAAAAATAAATAAATAACAAGAAAACAAAATGAAAATTGGCGTGTGTGCCCCCTTTAATTCCGGAAGTGGCACCATGACAGATCCCTCCCCCCCCCCCCCCCCCCCCCATTTACGGAATTCCTAGATCCGCTCCGCTAAAGAATAGTCAGATTTTTCAAGAGTTTCTTTGTTGCTGTTTTCAATCAATCTTTGCATCGATTTTTTTTTTCAATCGGAGAAGGGACCGCACTTCACAAGCTTTGTCTTTTTAGTGGGTCCCTCCTTTTTTCATACAATGCATATTTCATTTATTTCACTTTTGTTACCTCAGCAACCATTGCATTGTACCCCTACTTTAGGTTTTCAATTATTGCTTTCTCTGTACAAATTACATGCATTATACTTTCATTGAAGAAAGCGAGATTTATGTTCACCAAATATATTATTTTGCTGTGGAAAAAACAACAATGAATTTGAAGTCGAACTTGAAAAAAAGTCAAAATGTCTCAATGACAGGGTCTCTTCCATCGCAGACTCGAAACTTTGAGGGTGGATTCCGCCCTTCCCTCTCCTGCCACGTCCCTTAGAGTTTAAGGGGTTTACCTTTAGAATCAGTTGATATATATTTTGATTTTTCCCATTTGTTGCAAGTATACTCATAATGGTCCAATAGTTTTGACTGTAATGTATTGGTACGTTTATAATCGTTTAAAAAGTGGAATCAACTGGTAAAACTGCCAGATTTGATGAACTGGTATGAACTTCCCCAGTCATGCCAGTTTGGTCCATTTATCCCGGCTTGTGGTTCTACTAACTGTTACGGCCTAAACTTTATCAAAGTGCATGTAGGTTAAATCTGCATTGCTTTCAGGTTGAATAAATCTATCAGTGGTGTCAAGTCATTTGCAACAGGTATACAAGAGCCTGGTTCAAAAAAGCTGAATCTGCTGGAATCATGGAGTTGATGTTTTAGTATGCCAGTTTTTACTGGTAAATCTGCCAGTTGTGTCCAGTCGAGTCAACCTGCACCAAATTGGTCCAATTTTTCGGGGTCATCCCACAAGTCATAAGGCCCACAAGCTCGACATTGCATCATGGGGCTTACGTTATTGTAAAAGTGTCGTGGGCCTTATTTACCTAGTGTCGCAGTCATATGGGCCTTGTTCGCTAGGCGTCAAATTTATGGGTTGTTTGATTTGTTGGCTGTATGATTTGTGGGTGTTGAACTCGAATGTGCACTCATTGTTTCTACTGGAATCAACTGGTTGTTGTATGCCATTTCACACAATTTCTTTCAAGTGGATCATCTACTGAAAAATCTGCTTGTTGTGTCCAGTTGATCCCACTTTGTCAAAGGGCATACTTTGGTCTATCTCTTCCTACTGGAATCAACCAATAGGCTTTGATATTCCAGTTCACACAATACATCTAATTTTTTTAATCTGTCATTTTCATTAGAACAGTTCAACTGTTAGTGGTATGGCAGGGCCCTGTGGTATAGAGCAGTGGCAACAGTGGAGAGGCTCTCCTGGATAAGACCTTATTATTATTATTATTATTATTATTATTATTATTATTATTATTATTATTATCATCATCATTATTATTATCACCAGTACTACTATGCTACTACTATTACGTGTGTTATTATTAACTCACTCATCACAGTTTGATCCATTTGTTCAAACTGGAGTCAGCTATGTTTTCTCAGTGTACCAGTCCATTCCATCGCTTTCAAGTGGAATCAACTGGTAAACCTGCCAGTTGTGTCTTATAGTCAATTTCAATACAATTATTAAGGGCCCGTTTATGTCCAGCTGTATCTATACAGGAATCGGGTAGTTGATATTTCAGTATGACACTTTATTCCGTTTCTTGCAATTGGAATCCAGTGGTGAATCTGTAGGTTATGTCAATAAATTCTAATTGGTATAAATTGCGCAGTTTATTTCATTTGTTTCAGTCTGTCAGTTGGAATGAAATGTTAGTTTGGAGTCAACTTGTTTAAGTGGAGTCAACTAGTGAATCTGCCAGTTGAGCGGCATGTTTTCCAGTTGGTACAAATAAAACTTCATAAGCAATGATTTAGAGCCAGGCCATATATTCAGCTGGAATTGATTGGTGTTTTTCAGAGTGTGCCAGCTCATTCAATTTAGTGTCAGCTGGAATGGTGTGAGTTGGTATTAATTTTCATCTTTAACTGTATGGTAATTCACACCATGGTAATGTGAACGAGTATCGGCCTACTTCCAGTTTGCAACTATTTGAACAAGTTGGGTCAAACGGATAGCTATAATGGGACCATTTTTTCCTTGTGATACCAGTAGAGAATGTACCTTTTTTGTCTTTAATTGACATTTAAAGGGAGTATACAATACTGGACGAGATGAGGATTCAGCTTGTAACGTTTTGCGAGATATTTAGAAACCACTCTTTGAAATGGTAAAGAGCAGAAGAGGACTCAAACGTTTATTTAATGAAAACAGGCTGAGAAATGACTGAGATATCTAAAAACAAATTAAAACAAAGAGCTCCTATAGTGAAAGATGGGGCCTGTCAATTTCATTTTGATTTTTTTTTTTTGGGGGGGGGGGGAAGGGATTGGTAATCTCAGCCATTTCAAGACGAATTTTCTTCAAAACGTTGAATCCTTCTTGAAATTACAGCTGTACATGCTCTTTCATATTTCATAAGAGGTTTATCATCTGAATGAAAAAAAAAAGTTATAAATCTGAATCCTCATCTCAACCAGTACCTACTGTACAATCCCTTTCAGCTATAAGAATATCATAATTGATATTTTGTTGTTGAACCACGGTATCACCATGGGTATTTTTGTGTACCTTTAGAAATACAGAAGATAACATAAAGACTATGGTTATATATGCTGCGGTACAATTAAAGACCCAGTGGTTGTAGTACATGGTATGATGGTTATTATATGGTATCTCCATGGTTATTCTATGGTACAAGTAGGCCTAGTAGTGCCATAATCGTGCTATGGTATGATGGTTATTACATGGTAGATGGTTATTACATGGTATATCCATGGTTAATTAGTGCAGCGATACTGAGGATATGCCCTATATACCATGGTTATTTTATGGTACAAGTGGTAATACCGTGGTGACGCCATGGTATGATGGCCATAACCCGGCATCACCATAGTTAGTTTATTGTACCTGTATAGTTATACCAGGCAAATACAGTAGATGGCATGGTTTTTCCATGGTACTGGTAGTAATATCATGGTAGTGCTATGGCATAAAAATTATAACATACTATTACTATGGTTATTTTGTGGCGCCTATGGTAAGACCATGGAAATACCATAGACTTCACGGTTATTCTATGGTATACGTATCAGTACCATGGTTGTGTCATGGTAATGATAGTTTACCATGGTTTTTCTGTGGTATCACCATGCATCACCATGGTTTTTCTGTGGTACTCATAGTAATACCATCGATACCATGGTTTTACTATGGCAATTGAGGTTTTACCATGGTTTATCTGTGGTATCACCATGCATCACCATGGTTTTTCTGTGGTACTCGTAGTAATACCATCGATACCATGGTTTTACTATGGTAATTGAGGTTTTACCATGGATTTTCTGTGGTATCACCATGCATCACCATGGTTTTTCTGTGGTACTCGTAGTAATACCATCGATACCATGGTTTTACTATGGTAATTGAGGTTTTACCATGGTAATACCTTAAATTTCATGGTTATTTTTTGTAAGGGGGACCTCTGGAGGACATGCTAGATGAAAACTAGCTATTTTTTATACAAACTCAGTGGGTGGTAAGAGAGACCCCCGTTCAGAGTCCCCTTGTTGTCTAGAATGAGGTTCGCATACATTTCTATGGAAATCAGTGGAAGGCTATTTTTTTCCACCACAAACAGCGCTAGTCACTGGAAGTGTGTGCTGTGTTTACGCTAGTCTGGTTTTCAAAACCTCTAGAAGTTGTGCTGTGTTCACGCCAGACGAACGGTCTCGGCATAAACACGGCGTGAACATAGTCTGGTTATCAGACCCTTTGCCAACTGTACTCCTTATAATACAAAATGCACCCTCCGCGGATTTTGTTGCCGCCCTTATCAAATGAAGTCACCGTTTTTGTCAAAGGATAAGACCCATCAGTCTAACTTGCTACTTCTTTTGTTGTTAGAAGCAGTAAATGTTTTGAAAAGGAAATAAGTGTGAGAAAACGGTCTGAAAACCAGATTAGCGTAAACACAGCACACACTTCCAGTGACCAGCACGGTTTTTAAGCTTATCCTTAGGAGCCTTTGATCTTTATTCACAGTGTCAGTGTTGTTATTCATGAGCATTATACTATGACTATAATTTAGAATCTAGGACACGAACTACCCAGATATCTGTATTATTGTAGTAAAGTCTCTCTATTATTTTACTTTTTCCTTTTAAGTAAAAAACTTTATGCAGGGATCACCGGCTTTATTTCCAACACCAAGTCATGTCATCTCCAAGCACTTTGACATAACGAATTTGCCTTAATAGTCACGCCATCTCCTGAAACTGGGTAAATTTATTGTCAATAAAAAGTAGAAAGGTGCTAAAAGGCTTTAAACACTTGTGCCTTTTTGTTTGCATAATTGAAAGACACAAATTAATTAAAGTTTATGTGCTACACTTACGAGAATTTGTGATATCACAAATTTAATGCTGATATCACAGATTGAATTCTTGATATCAGAAATTTGATTTTTTTTTTGGACATCACAAAATGGAATTCGTGAAATCAGAAATTAACTTTAAATGTTCGAAAGGCTCACCATTCGGCCGAAACAGATTGTCCCGCTATATACCCCGATCAGAATCCCCCTGTCTAGTAGGACCTCTGGAGGACATGCTAGATGAAAACTAGCTATTTTTTATACAAACTCAGTGGGTGGTAAGAGAGACCCCCGTTCAGAGTCCCCTTGTTGTCTAGAATGAGGTTCGCATACATTTCTATGGAAATCAGTGGAAGGCTATTTTTTTCCACCACAAACAGCGCTAGTCACTGGAAGTGTGTGCTGTGTTTACGCTAGTCTGGTTTTCAAAACCTCTAGAAGTTGTGCTGTGTTCACGCCAGACGAACGGTCTCGGCATAAACACGGCGTGAACATAGTCTGGTTATCAGACCCTTTGCCAACTGTACTCCTTATAATACAAAATGCACCCTCCGCGGATTTTGTTGCCGCCCTTATCAAATGAAGTCACCGTTTTTGTCAAAGGATAAGACCCATCAGCTTAACTTGCTACTTCTTTTGTTGTTAGAAGCAGTAAATGTTTTGAAAAGGAAATAAGTGTGAGAAAACGGTCTGAAAACCAGATTAGCGTAAACACAGCACACACTTCCAGTGACCAGCACGGTTTTTAAGCTTATCCTTAGGAGCCTTTGATCTTTATTCACAGTGTCAGTGTTGTTATTCATGAGCATTATACTATGACTATAATTTAGAATCTAGGACACGAACTACCCAGATATCTGTATTATTGTAGTAAAGTCTCTCTATTATTTTACTTTTTCCTTTTAAGTAAAAAACTTTATGCAGGGATCACCGGCTTTATTTCCAACACCAAGTCATGTCATCTCCAAGCACTTTGACATAACGAATTTGCCTTAATAGTCACGCAATCTCCTGAAACTGGGTAAATTTATTGTCAATAAAAAGTAGAAAGGTGCTAAAAGGCTTTAAACACTTGTGCCTTTTTGTTTGCATAATTGAAAGACACAAATTAATTAAAGTTTATGTGCTACACTTACGAGAATTTGTGATATCACAAATTTAATGCTGATATCACAGATTGAATTCTTGATATCAGAAATTTGATTTTTTTTTGGACATCACAAAATGGAATTCGTGAAATCAGAAATTAACTTTAAATGTTCGAAAGGCTCGCCATTCGGCCGAAACAGATTGTCCCGCTATATACCCCGTTCAGAATCCCCCTGTCTAGTAGGACCTCTGGAGGACATGCTAGATGAAAACTAGCTATTTTTTATACAAACTCAGTGGGTGGTAAGAGAGACCCCCGTTCAGAGTCCCCTTGTTGTCTAGAATGAGGTTCGCATACATTTCTATGGAAATCAGTGGAAGGCTATTTTTTTCCACCACAAACAGCGCTAGTCACTGGAAGTGTGTGCTGTGTTTACGCTAGTCTGGTTTTCAAAACCTCTAGAAGTTGTGCTGTGTTCACGCCAGACGAACGGTCTCGGCATAAACACGGCGTGAACATAGTCTGGTTATCAGACCCTTTGCCAACTGTACTCCTTATAATACAAAATGCACCCTCCGCGGATTTTGTTGCCGCCCTTATCAAATGAAGTCACCGTTTTTGTCAAAGGATAAGACCCATCAGCTTAACTTGCTACTTCTTTTGTTGTTAGAAGCAGTAAATGTTTTGAAAAGGAAATAAGTGTGAGAAAACGGTCTGAAAACCAGATTAGCGTAAACACAGCACACACTTCCAGTGACCAGCACGGTTTTTAAGCTTATCCTTAGGAGCCTTTGATCTTTATTCACAGTGTCAGTGTTGTTATTCATGAGCATTATACTATGACTATAATTTAGAATCTAGGACACGAACTACCCAGATATCTGTATTATTGTAGTAAAGTCTCTCTATTATTTTACTTTTTCCTTTTAAGTAAAAAACTTTATGCAGGGATCACCGGCTTTATTTCCAACACCAAGTCATGTCATCTCCAAGCACTTTGACATAACGAATTTGCCTTAATAGTCACGCCATCTCCTGAAACTGGGTAAATTTATTGTCAATAAAAAGTAGAAAGGTGCTAAAAGGCTTTAAACACTTGTGCCTTTTTGTTTGCATAATTGAAAGACACAAATTAATTAAAGTTTATGTGCTACACTTACGAGAATTTGTGATATCACAAATTTAATGCTGATATCACAGATTGAATTCTTGATATCAGAAATTTGATTTTTTTTTGGACATCACAAAATGGAATTCGTGAAATCAGAAATTAACTTTAAATGTTCGAAAGGCTCGCCATTCGGCCGAAACAGATTGTCCCGCTATATACCCCGTTCAGAATCCCCCTGTCTAGTAGGACCTCTGGAGGACATGCTAGATGAAAACTAGCTATTTTTTATACAAACTCAGTGGGTGGTAAGAGAGACCCCCGTTCAGAGTCCCCTTGTTGTCTAGAATGAGGTTCGCATAGGCCTACATTTCTATGGAAATCAGTGGAAGGCTATTTTTTTCCACCACAAACAGCGCTAGTCACTGGAAGTGTGTGCTGTGTTTACGCTAGTCTGGTTTTCAAAACCTCTAGAAGTTGTGCTGTGTTCACGCCAGACGAACGGTCTCGGCATAAACACGGCGTGAACATAGTCTGGTTATCAGACCCTTTGCCAACTGTACTCCTTATAATACAAAATGCACCCTCCGCGGATTTTGTTGCCGCCCTTATCAAATGAAGTCACCGTTTTTGTCAAAGGATAAGACCCATCAGCTTAACTTGCTACTTCTTTTGTTGTTAGAAGCAGTAAATGTTTTGAAAAGGAAATAAGTGTGAGAAAACGGTCTGAAAACCAGATTAGCGTAAACACAGCACACACTTCCAGTGACCAGCACGGTTTTTAAGCTTATCCTTAGGAGCCTTTGATCTTTATTCACAGTGTCAGTGTTGTTATTCATGAGCATTATACTATGACTATAATTTAGAATCTAGGACACGAACTACCCAGATATCTGTATTATTGTAGTAAAGTCTCTCTATTATTTTACTTTTTCCTTTTAAGTAAAAAACTTTATGCAGGGATCACCGGCTTTATTTCCAACACCAAGTCATGTCATCTCCAAGCACTTTGACATAACGAATTTGCCTTAATAGTCACGCCATCTCCTGAAACTGGGTAAATTTATTGTCAATAAAAAGTAGAAAGGTGCTAAAAGGCTTTAAACACTTGTGCCTTTTTGTTTGCATTTGTACTGAAAGACATTGGCAGCAATATGATTAGATTCGTACAGGTAAAAGCCGTATACGGATACAATGAACGAGATATCGAAGAATAAAACGTGTGTCGGGAAATACTGCAAATGCATTAAACAGTAAAACAGTAAGATATTGTCTAGAGGAATAGAAATTTGGATGAAATGTAAAAGTGGTGAATGTATGTACCCACAAGTTTGCATATCTCAGGTCCATCGTATCAGCTCCATACAAACAGTGAAAATGCCTCCAGACAGAGCTGAGCAAATACATCTGGGGATGAAGACATCACTACTCACTCACGTGGAGGATCGTGAAACATGCCTAACCAAAAACAAACCTGTGCAACCTGTGTCTACAGGAGAAATCCCGCACCACCACTGCCAAGAAATCAGCAAAGAACTCAAGAACAGAACTCATGTCATCCTGTAAACATATAAGGGTTTCCCTTGCAGAGCAACAAACAAAAAGGGAAACCCTCCCTCCCCCCCCCCTTCCGCGCCGACATGTCAGAAGCCATCGTATACTCCTGCCTCACGTTAAGCCCAGTACCAGAGTCTTATCAACTTTATTGTGTTGTTATTAAAGGGACTGTACAGTACTGGTTGAGGTGGGGATTTATGTTTTGAACATTCCTAAGTGGGATAATGAGAAACCTCTGATGAAAATATGAAAGAATATGTAATTTAAGAAGGATTCAACGTTTGTTTGATGAAAACTGTTTTTTTCAAATGGCTGAGATATCCAAAAAAAAAAAATGATAATGACAAAAGGCGACAGGCCACGTTTTTGTTAGGATCTCTTTGTTTCACCTTGCTTTTGGATATGTCAGCCACTTCAAAACCGATTTTTCATCAAATAAACTTTTGATACCCCTTAGAATTGCACGCTCTTTGACATCTCATAGAGTGGTTTCTGAATATCTCGCAAAACGTTAAAAGATAAATCCTCACCTCAACCAGAACTGTACACACTCTTTAAAGTAGCCATGTGCATGCATCTTTTGTTTGTTTGCTTAAGTGCACCAGAGACTCTTACGATGTTGATTTAGGTGCTGACGAGGCTTCGGCCGTATGGCAAGCCATTTTTTTTAAAATAGATTTTCTGATATCACGAAATCCTTTTCGTGATATCGAAAATTCGAATTTATGATATCACAAATATTCACTGGTTTATCACGTACAACCAATTTTTGATATCACGAAATCGAATTCGTGATATCACAAATTCAATTCATGATATCACAAATTCAATTTGAGATCTCACGAATTCACATTCTTGATGTCAAGAAACACATTTTGTGATATCACTAATTCCAATTTTGTGATATCATTGATTTACATGGAATTTCAGGATTTATCTTGCGTAAGAAAATCATTTGATTTCGAGCATTAGTTTTGCGCAGAAAACCACTGTAAATTCAAGCGTTAGTTGAGCACAGAAATACACAGGGAATTCGAGCATTAGTTTTGCGTTGAAATTCAATAGTGAATTCGAGCGTTAGTTTTGTGCTGAAATGCATCTGTGATTTCGAGCGTTATAGTTGAGCGCATAAATACTAGAGGAATTCGAGCATAAGTTTTGCGGTGAAATTCAACTTTGAATTCGAGCGTTAGTTGAGCGCAGAAATACACAAGGAATTCGAGTGTTAGTTCAGTGCAGAAAATCACTGTCAATTCGAGCATTAATTAGGCGCAGAAATACACAGGGAATTCAAGCATTTTAGTTTTGTGCTGAAATTGAAATGTGAATTCGATCGTTAGTTTAGTGCAGAAATACTCAGGGAATTCGAGCATTAGTTTTGCGGTGAAATTTAACTGTGAATTCGAGCGTTAGTTGAGCGCAGAAATACTCATGAATGTGTATTTCTGCACTCGATTAACGCTCGAATTTAAAGCGATTTTCTGCACTGAACCAAAGCTCGAATTCCCTGTGTATTTCAGCGCTCAACTAACGCTAGAATTCACAGTTACATTTCAGGGCAATACTAACGCTCGAATTCACAGTTACATATCAGGGCAATGCTAACGCTCGAATTCACAGTTACATTTCAGGGCAATACTAACGCTCGAATTCACAGTTACATTTCAGGGCAATACTAACGCTCGAATTCACAGTTACATTTCAGGGCAATACTAACGCTCGAATTCACAATACTTACGCTCGAATTCACTTTGTATTTCTGCGCTCAACTAATGCTCGAATTCACATCGATTTTCTGCACTGAACTAAGGATCAAAGTCCCTGTGTATTTTAGCGCTCAACTAACGCTGGAATTCACAGTTGAATTTCAGCACAAAACTATCGCTCGAATTCACTTTGTATTTCTGCGCTCAATTAACGCTCGAACTCACAGCGATTTTCTGCGCTGAACTGACGCGCAAATTCCCTGTGTATTTCAGTGCTCAACTAACGCTCGAATTCCCTGTGGGGAATTACTGATATCACATATTCGAATTTGTGATATCAATAATTCAATTTGTGATATCACAAAATGGAATTTGTGATATCAGAATTTCGCATTTTTTATATCACAAATAAGAATTCTCGATATCCCAAATTCAAATAAGTGATATCACAAATTTATTTCGTGATATCACAAATTCGGATTAGTGATATCAAAAATTCATTTTGTGATATCACGAATAGCCATTGGTTTTTCAAGTGAAACCTGTTTTCGATATCAATAATTCGAATTTCTGATATCACTAATTATTCATTGAGTAATATCACAAATTACCTCGACTTCGAATTCCTGATAACACAAATGGAATTTGTGATATCAAGAATGGATTTTGTGATATCACAAACACAAATTAATTAAAGTTTATGTGCTACACTTACGAGAATTTGTGATATCACAAATTTAATGCTGATATCACAGATTGAATTCTTGATATCAGAAATTTGATTTTTTTTTTGACATCACAAAATGGAATTCGTGAAATCAGAAATTAACTTTAAATGTTCGAAAGGCTCGCCATTCGGCCGGAACAGATTGTCCCGCTATATACCCCGTTCAGAATCCCCCTGTCTAGTAGGACCTCTGGAGGACATGCTAGATGAAAACTAGCTATTTTTTATACAAACTCAGTGGGTGGTAAGAGAGACCCCCGTTCAGAGTCCCCTTGTTGTCTAGAATGAGGTTCGCATACATTTTTATGGAAATCAGTGGAAGGCTATTTTTTTCCACCACAAACAGCGCTAGTCACTGGAAGTGTGTGCTGTGTTTACGCTAGTCTGGTTTTCAAAACCTCTAGAAGTTGTGCTGTGTTCACGCCAGACGAACGGTCTCGGCATAAACACGGCGTGAACATAGTCTGGTTATCAGACCCTTTGCCAACTGTACTCCTTATAATACAAAATGCACCCTCCGCGGATTTTGTTGCCGCCCTTATCAAATGAAGTCACCGTTTTTATCAAAGGATAAGACCCATCAGCTTAACTTGCTACTTCTTTTGTTGTTAGAAGCAGTAAATGTTTTGAAAAGGAAATAAGTGTGAGAAAACGGTCTGAAAACCAGATTAGCGTAAACACAGCACACACTTCCAGTGACCAGCACGGTTTGTGGTGGAAAAAAAAAACCCCTTCCACTGATTTCCATAGAAATATATACGGACCTCACTTTAGACAACAAGGGGACTCTGAACGGGGGTCTCTCTTACCACCAACTGAGTTTGTATAAAAAATAGCTGGTTTTCATCTAGCATGTCCTCCAGAGGTCCTCCTAGACAGGGGGACTCTGAACGGGGTATCATGCTTGTCTGTCTAGCACGACATTCACGCCAGACTCGTGCCAGACTCACTCCAGACTTGTGCTAGATGCTTACGCCGTGACCTTTCAGAGTCCCCATCGTCTGGCGTGAACACAGCACAACCTCTAGAGGTCGTGCTAGACAAAGTGGGACGCTGAACGGGGTAAGGCAACGCCTTCCATCCTAATGTAATATAATTATCATAATATGACCGTGCATCATAGAACGAACAAAAAGTAGCACGCGCTGATTTTATTTGATGACTGAAAAAGGTGAAATGGGTCAACCTAGCCACTTTTGACTTTTTCATATTTTCTGAAAGATTAAGTCTTAGACATTTTGCTAAGGTTTTGTATCATTAAACAAACAGAACGTGTGGTTTTAGCAGATTATCTTAAATACTTTTTTTTAAATAGTGTGATTAGGTATGTCTTTAGAATCCCCCTTTTCGTCTCCTAAAAACCCTGTCCACGGTCTCTACTTTCAACTCTAGTAACTTTAGAAAAGTTAATGCTACTGCTTTGTAAGTTGGAACTTATCATGGACAGAATATGTTAAAGCATGCTCAATTTCATCTTTCATAATAGTCTGATAACCCCTTTATTGTTGTTACTCCAGTGGATTACATCCTGTTTTTTGTCCCATTCATTGCACAGCTAGCACGGCTTGGTAATGATTAAGCGCTTGAATAGACCCTGCACTTTAGATCTTCTTTTGTGAATTCACACTTTTCCTGCGTGAGTGCATTCTATCTGATATTTAGATAGGTTAGCGCGAGAGCCCGTTTGATTTGGATTCTGAGTCATTTTAAAGCTTAAAAAGTGCTCGTTTAGAATATGCTCTGAACTAAAAACTAATGTCTGGTGACTTTTTGTCAGTTTTGTGATTCATGTTCATATTATTATATGTATATGTATATTAGTTATACATATTATAATTGTATATGTATGTATTGACAGCAAATCTTGCACATAATAGACGTGGCTGGTGATGGGTAGCACCCCTTTTATCATCAAGCTTTCGGGCGAAATGCCCTTCTTCAGGATACACAGTCAATGACACAACGTATAGACAAAATCAACCTAGATGGAAAAATCATACCAAACTTAACTAACCTTCAATATTATACATTCCAAAATGTACTCAACTACATATCAATAAATGCAAAACATACCTAAATACAACACATTTTGTGACAAAAAAACAAACAAACAAACGAACATACCATTACTAAATACAATCTCTGAGGAAATCGTACTCTATTGGTGCTGAGTGTGGTCTTGTGATGTTGTCTATGTGAAAGTTTGATGGTCGGGTGTTTGTATTTTGTGGAGGGGGGGGGGGGTCTGTGTTGAGGCTCGTTCTCATTTAATAAATCATAAAGTACCAATACTCAATTTCTGAATTATCCGACAATATAAAAACGTCCACATTACAATTACAATTTCTACATATTAATGCACTTCTTTTAATACATACGAACATACACATCCGCGTACATAAATCATTCTATTCATACACATAAATCTATTAATTCAAATACCTACTTATTATATGAATATATATACATATATGTATATATAGCCCAAACACAACACCTCACCCTGGCAGGCCTAACTCCAACCACCACCACAAATGTTTCGGTTCCCCACAACCGGCTGCAAATTGACTGCTGGCATGTAACCGGGCCAAATGTGAAGTGTGCATCTCACACCTCTTGACAAAGGGCAGAAAGCCCGAAAGCTTTAGTAAAATCACTTGTGAGGATTCAATTAAGCAACGTCTACCGCCTCCTTACTCTCGTTATACACACTCCAAAAAGATTGGTACCTTAGGGTACCGTGCCATAGAGGAAGCGTTCGAGCGGCCTCTGGAGGTACCTCAAAAGTTATTATTATCGTTCTGTATTTTTGACTCAAGTAAGAGGGATTACACTTTCTTAACTCTTTTATTCGCACCTCCAACTCAGTCGACAGAGTGCCGACTTCGCATATCCTGTTCAAAAGCACAAAGCCGCCCAAACGGACCTATAAATCGCCAAATGCCACAGTACGATAAAAGCGTTCTGTTTGTTCTGTTTTGCATGCAAAAGTAATGCCCCTACAATAATATGGGTACTGGTCATTTGAAAGAAAACTCGATTGTAGATTTGTCATCAAAGCAAGGTTTGGCATTTTCTCGACAACTTTGTTTATTGCATTTTCAAGATAACACAAATCTACTTTAACTTAGAGAGATTTGAAAAGGGGATTGTTTCTCCAAAGCATGACTACATTGGTTACTCAGATCAATGTGGCACACAAGGGGTTCACACCAAGCACATATTCAAAGAGTTAAGCCACGGGGTCATACACAAGGCCCGCGCTTTATACGCTGCAAGCTTCTAATATCTAGTACAAAAATACGTGAACCTCTTCTGGTCCCCAATAACTAATACCCCAGTAGGCCTATAGTTGTGTTTCTTGATAACAAGTGTAAGGTGTCTTTGTAAAAAGAGAGTGCTGGAAAGCTTAATATTGTCACACTGTATAATAACTTATAAGAAACGTAGAAATGATTGGATACTGTCTCTTACGTAATGATGTTAAGGAAAATGGTGTTCAAATCTTGTAACTCTACACTGAATAGGCTTACTTTTTCGGAAGCTCAGATTTCTGTCATGTTTGCAGTACTGATACAATCAAAAATTTCTTGCTTGTTTCTTTTTTTAGTCTCAACGTTAGCATGTAGGCTGTTATAGTTTGTATAATTATGTAATCTTGCCGAAGGGATTAAGGTTAAAGGATGACTATGCATGAAATTCAAGCGAACCACTTAAAATGATACAAGTACACCACAAGGATTTATTGCCAACAAGTGAACTGATGTTTACACAGTTGATTTAATCAAAATGTACAAGCGAAGCAAAGTATGGTCGGTATTACCACTTTTACATCCTGCATTCTACTGACAGATTGTGAATAAAGTCGTACAAAACCGGTTAAGTTGTCATATCCATAACACATTCTTAACCAGGATATTTACCAGAGTCCTACACAACATCAAAAATAATTTCTTGCTCACCATTGATTTATAGTTTATTCAATTCAATTGAATTCAAAGGTTTTATTTTTCACTTCTTTCAACAGAATGTACAAAAAATATAGATTTGACATGCGTTTGAAGGAATGATACATATATAGCAAAGAATAACATTTGTCAATAATCATTACAAAATTAGGCATTTTTCATACAGACATATTTATACATTCTGCGAAAAAAGTGGAGGTACCCACTCAAAAGACTATGCTTGTACAATGTGGGCACCTCACAGGAGGAAAAACAAAGGTGAAAACTTAACTACAAGTGTGCGGGATGAAAAAAGAAGTGGAAAAGGGGAAAGGGAAGAAGCAGAAATACAAGAAAAGAGACGAGACAACTAAAAACGAAAAGCCTAGATCAATCGATACATTCAAAATCAAACCAACATTCATAGGCAAAATCACATTTTCAATTTACATCGCGCATTCACTCGATAAATTCACGATTTTTTTTACAAGAGTAACCGAAACGGTCTACACAAATATACATAATGACGCGACGATGTAACTAACACAAAGTGATGAAAAGGAGAAAAGACAAAAATAAGACATTCTATTATCAAATCTAATAGACATCTATTTAGGCTAAATTTAAGGTTTATCAACATTCTGTGAACATGGAGTTACAGAATATCTCCGACAGAAAAAAAAAGTTTTACCACACAAACAGAAATAATGCGACATAAATTATCATCGTATAAAAGTAGCACCACACTTTGTAACCGTGCATCACAAAACGAACAAAAATGCGCACCCCTTGATCTTACGTGAGGACTAAAAAAAAAAAAAAGTGAAATGGGTCAACCTATTCAATCTTGAGTTCTTCATATTTTCTGGAAGAGCTATCGTTTTTTTTTTAAATATTATTCTTTAGCTTGGGATCATGACATGAATGGGAAAGTGTGTTTTCAGCAGTTTTTCTACAACCCTCTTTTTTTTTTTGGGGGGGGGGGGGAGAATAGAACGATCAAGTATATGTCTCAGAGTACCCTTTTCATTTGGAAATTTGTAAATCCTTTACACACATTTCATTTTCAAGTCTAATAACTTGAAAGGGTAACTCTAATGCATTAAAAGTTGGTATTCTTCGTAGACAGAGTGTGTTGATAGACCGTGCTTAATTTCAGCTAATCTGATAGCCCCTTCATTGTTGTTGCTCCGGTGGTTTACATGCTGTGTTTTGTCCCTTTCATTGCACGGCTAGCACGCCTTGGTAAAGATTAAGGGCTTGAATAGACCATGTACTTCAGAGCCTCTTTTCTCAGTTCACACTTTTCCAGAGTGTGTACTTTCTTTCTAGTGTTTAGATATTTTAGGGGAGTCCATTTGAATTGAGTTATACATTTATTTATTAATTTATTCAGTTTTCTTTACCCAGGGTAGCCCCATCAGTGGTTTACACGCTGTTATCCTAGGGGGGCCCTGCAACAGAATGACAAAATATAACAGTTCAACAAACACAAAATAACAAATCAAGGGCATTCCTCTTTACATCATAACATCAACACAATATCGATACTCTATACAAATCGTTTAAAGCTCAGAATTTGCTCTTTAAGAATCTGCCCTTAACTAAAACATCCATGTCTGGCGATTTTTTGTTGGTTTTGTGATGTAGGTTCACATAGTGTCGCACTGACACCTGAAGATAATCTAGTCAACAACCGATTTAAATCATCAATGATCACAGACCACTTGACAAAAAATGTCTACAGCATAGAAATTCATTTTGTGACATTAACAGCATATCACATACTGCCCTAATTAGCTGAATATAGAAGACTAATGATTATGATTGCTTAGCATGATTAAGATTGCCAAGGTACCACCTAAACTCAGTTTACTTCAATACTCCTTTAAAATGTCCATCTAACCAACAAGAACAACATCTTTTGATGAACAACTTTTTCAAGTCATGTACATGGTATAATGCTACTTGACTATTGTACATTCGCAAATTAGCTCATTATGGTAATTACGATATCTAAGACACTTGCATCATTCGAAATATTCGAAATTGGTGTAGTGAATGGATTCTGTTATAGCAAACCCTTCGCTCGTTAACCCTTCACCAGCCTGAGATATTGGACATGCTTTTAGTAGCAAAACAAGTCGGTCCTCAACGGATTAAAAAATTTTGTTTCCCCTGTTTTCAGGCTTCCTGTATAACAGCAATAAATAATTTACATATTTTACATATGCTAATTTCGTAATTACACTATATAGGTTATAAAGAAATGCTCAAAGGTGGCAGCAGAGCTAAATCTACTTCAATATCCTTATAGAACACGTATAAAAAACCAAACAAACAAACAAACAAGCAAACAACAACCACCTTGTTCTTTATCCACTTTTCCAGGCCGTATACAGGGTCTACTCGCCTAGAACTTTTATCTACACAACAGGCAACCAGGCAACAATTATCCTTATTTGTTTCAATTCAATTCACTTCGTTTCTCATTTTCTGATCAAACGATACATGTACAACAATAATGAATTTTACAATACGGTACCAAAAAAAAAATAATAATCATTGAAATATATCTGGTAGGAAGTATAAATTTCACTTATATGATGCGACACTGAATTATCTAAACACACATATTATGTACACACACACAAACACACACACACATACTCATACATAGACAAAAACAAACACATCAAAAGCAGCCTTTGCAGAAAACCTTATATGCTAAAAGAACCGTAATGACCATCGATATTTATATTAGTCAATGCAAGTATGTAATTTTGATTATCCATGTAAACGTCATGAAGAGACGGGAAGGAAGTATAGGTACTGCTCAGATTGCACGTAATTTTCGGATTCGTTTATTTCAATAATTGCTAATTAGCCTTCAGCCCAGATACATGAAATATTGTCACTTCGATTCACAAAGCAATATTAAAGGTTCCTACTGGAACAATTTTACTTAGCTTGCTATGTTTCTATTTCTGACACCTCCCTACGCACAGATGATCAATTAGTGTACGCTTTCACAATATCAAAATGATCCACATCATCGTACAAGATATTTCGTACTTTATCGTTCTTTTGTAGCAGAGAATATAACGTTATGAGCCCTGATGGTAGTATTTTTATCTGCAATATATTATTGTTAGTAATCATCACGAAAAAGGGTCCGTAAAAGTGGCGAATAACACACCAGGAAACTCTGGAAGGACGCAGATGATAAATCCCCCGATCTCCTATATGAATACTCACATAATCCCTGATAACGTCACACCAGTAAACTTCCATACCTGTGTACACATACAAAATACAAAAATCTCTTTCAATATTGTGTAGCCCTTTTACGTTATATAATGTGAGAGACAGCACCGAAACTATTCACTTTGCATCGCTCTGCATCACTAAATTTGTGTTAAGCCCACACTAGCCGGATAACTTGTTGGTAGAATCTGATAATTACATTATCATTGTATTTCAGTCTGTTTCTTTTTGATTGCCCAAGGTAAGCTGCAGGATGACAGTGCAGTCGGCAATGATTTGCCTGAAGTCTCTTTTCAGCTGGTATTATTACTGCAGCAGTACTAGATCATCATCAAACTTATCAAAATAAAGGTTAAATTCTTACAGTTACGTAACTATGTTGCCCGGGTGACAAGGAATCTTGTAAGCGCATTACAGGTGGCTACTTAGTATTTCGTTGTGCTCTCGTATATTTCATTTCTTTTTCTTGCTCTTTTTGCTCTCTTTTCTTTTATACGTCTCTTTTCTTCTTTTCATAGTTTTCGTTACTAGGTTGTTTAAGAAGACCAACATTTCATCTATACAGGGACCTATACATTACAAGTTTTGCTTTTTAGTAGGCCCCCACATTTCATGTTTGCAAAATTGTCTTCTCTTGTATTCTTTGTAATTACGACGCTATGTTCAGTCTTTTGTCAAAAATCGATTGTGTCATGTTATTTATGTTTTGAGATGTGTAACAATAAATCAAATCAAATCAAAAAAGGTAATTAATCTTATAGGTTTCGTATCTTTTATACGCGTTTGATGATATCAACAGAATTTTACCGAGCGAGGGAGTTTTGAGTTTCTACAGTGTGTGCTTAAAGATAGGATACTATTTCAAAACATTCTATTATGGAGACCACAACATAGGTCTCAAGGAACGGGGAACTTTTCCTCTTTTCGTTGACAATGGTATAAGTGACGATTATCATGTATGACGGAGCACGTTGCTTTTAAAGACAACAATGACAATTTGCACTATTTCCAAGTTAGTTCATTGTTTTATTTTATTTCGACATATCCGTATGCGTATGTAATTCCACAATTAAGATAAAAAAGAAATTGAATGCAAAATGTTCAAATATAATGGATATTGGTTAATGATCTTTAAGGAAGAAATGGTTCGGTCCTATTACGTGCTTAATTGTAGTAGCGATCGGCAGTAGACTTTGCAAAAATGAAATGAAGACGAAGCCCAACTTACGTTTCAGGTATTACAAAATAACAATTTCACGTGAATGAAAGAAAGAAAAAACTAGCTTTCACAGGTTTCAATATACAGCTTCTTACGTTCGAAATTTATGCGTATGTAGTGTAAGAGAAGTACGTTTGATGCAATCACATTCTTGACGTGTCCATCAAATGTCACTTGCATGATCGTATTCGCATTAAGGACCAGATAGAAAAGTCTGTGGATGAAAGAAGTAAGAAGTAAGAATATCTGCCACCTTAGATTTAGGATTAAACACATATACATTTATTACTAACTACCCATACCTTTGGTTTTGCTGTAGCCCATTACCGACGAAAGCGACTTATGAAAGCTTTCGTTACTGGATATTACATTTACTGAGAACATCTAAATTTCACCAACTTTTGACACTATACAATTCACACCATTACTATCTGATTCCGATCTGACGTATCTCCAAAATACGTTCATTTGTTTGCTAAGAGGAAAAAGTCAGGTATCAGTTGAAAAGTGGTTTTTGACGATGCGCGTATCTTTCGATCGATACGAGATCTTTATTCATCTTTCTCTTTCTTGTTCTCTGTATAATATATACATATAATGTATTTTGAATTAAACGACCGCTCTTTCGTGCAGTAAACTATCACTATTTTTAATGTATATAAAAGAACGTGTAATCTACATCCTGATTTCAGCAACCATGATCATTATTCACAAAGATGCCATGACGGGCAAAGACGTACAGCTCGGACAAGGTTTTGACGTTGCACCATTGAGGGATATTAGGTAAGGAGCTATAAAAGCTATAAATTCAGAAGTTAGGCCTACCTGTTTTTGATGTCAAGATGCATTGTTGAGTTTAAACCGGAATTGTGTAGCCTTAGAATGTTACGTATTGGCCCTCTGCTCATACCTGTGCGCAAGACTGTCAAGGTATTTCCGATTTTGTTGTAGTTCAGCATGTAAAGTTTGTGATCCGAGTGGTCGAGGGAGAGGGAGAGGCCTTTACCACGCAAATCTTAAAAACCAAACATGACAAAACAAAAACAAAAAGATAATCATGACATGCTTTGATTTTTTTTCTTTTTTTTTGTTCATTCCTGATTGACTATAGGAACCAGCTTCATCGAAACAAGATGTGAGAGTGTTACACCTGACTGGGTACCACTTGCTTATTTGGCTACGTCACGTGTAACTCTATTAACACGTTTTGTGAATCAGGGGCAGTAAAACATGGTATAACCCCGCATCCACCCTATAAAATTAGTCTCAGTCAATTTTGTTTTCACAGTGCGATTCCGTACGTGATACTTGAGGGAAAGGATATTCTGAAATGACAAGAGTAATGTTGTTGATTTTTGGCTAAACGGACGTGAGTGTCCTCGATATCTATGTACTATACTCCTTACTGTCAGTGATACTGGTGGTTGCTGAGTCTAGAAGAGTAGTCCGGATGACCGAGTTTGTGCTCTCACAAATCCAGTACACAGCCTTCTCAACAGGGTCAAACGACAGGACAGTAGGTGTCGGTGAGGGTGCTGCCCATCTATATGTGCTGAAACTTCCGAGTTTTATCCCCGCTTGCAATTCCAAGTCCGCTACAAAAAATAAATTGGCTGTCGAGATGACTGCAAAAGAGCGCTCCATCAATGGCGAATCTGACAAAACCAAATGTGGATAATTCCTTTCATATTTTCATTGTTTCTTACATCCACAGGAATTGTAACGTGAAGAAGAGAATCTCGTGTATTGTACAAAAAAAAAAAAAAAAAAAATCGAATCACGATAAAGAGGATATTAGAATTCCTCCAATACAGTCAGGCCGCAGCACGTATGCTCATAAGCCGATCCGGCAAGATTTATTCAGCACTCTACTCTCTAAAAAAAAAAAATCGAGTGAAAATATTCACTCTTGAAGGAGTGAATACAAAAAAGAGTGAATTTAGAGTGAAATTGGAGTGAATTTCGAGTGAAAACATTAATTTTCACTCATTTTGGAGTGACCTCAGGGATCACTCGAAGATTTTGGAGTGATCCCTGACGTCACTCTAAAACGAGTGAAAATGAACATTTTCACTCGAAATCACTCCAATTTCACTCTAAATTGACTCTTTTTTGTATTCACTCCTTCAAGAGTGAAAAT
Source organism: Diadema antillarum (assembly GCF_040938485.1). Taxonomy (NCBI): domain Eukaryota; kingdom Metazoa; phylum Echinodermata; class Echinoidea; order Diadematoida; family Diadematidae; genus Diadema; species Diadema antillarum. The sequence continues at coordinate 23,596 of NW_027271823.1, forward strand.
TTTCACTCGATTTTATTTAGAGAGATAGTTGACGATCTTTGCGTTCCGAAGGTGACTGGTGAGTGCGAGATTTTGCAAGAGTTTGACAGGGCTATGGTTTTCACAGTGTAGTGACTTGTACATACATTCATTATGGCTACAAGTCACGGTAAGTTGTTCTTTAGACTTTGATCTTTGTTTTGATACCAGATTTGCATGTGATATCGGTTTTTATAATGACGACATAATTAGTTGAATTTGCGTAAATTCTATACCTGCTCTTCACGGAAGATTTTGTCGTGTAAAGTTCCTTTTTGGTTCCTGACCAGATTAAGAAACTGTTGTTTCTGATCTTTGGCTTTTTCGTAGAGAGGAAACTTAGATGCTCATCGTTATATTATATTGGAGTCAAGGAGACACACTCATGATTTATACTAGTTTTTTTTTTTTTCGTTTTGAAATGTCTATAAATTTTACTCCTAAGCCTAAGGAAGTAGGAAGTATGCTACACACAACGTGTACAGTGGAACGAAAGAGTGTAATTTCAGCGACTGGCGCGCGCTGTTCCAAGCTTCTAGTCTGTCGTACACGCGTACCACGCAAGTCCGAAGCACAGAACTTCATGCGTGCCTGTACGCAAGCATGCGCTATGCACGCATGTGGCATAAAATCGTAGCAGCGTATAATGACGTAATGCAAGTGTTGAATGCAAGCGCTGTCCAATGAGAGAGCTTACTATCGTACTCTTGAGATTGCACGGTTTCAAGCTGACCAGCACTGACATCAATGTATATTTTACAGGTTCCTGACCGGATTAAGCAACAAATTGAAGACCTGAATATAAGAACGACCCAAGTCCAATTTTTGGCCAAATTCAGTTTGACATGGGAAATTGTAGCTTATGCATGGACTCATCTTGTGTATAAATGATAAATCCTAATTACCCCCGGAATTGCCTGAAATGAATGAGCTAAATCTTATATTAATGTAAGAATGAAGGACTTGGGTCATTCTTACATTCATATAATAGCGCCCTCTCTCATCCTTCTCTCATCTCTATAGCAGAATATCATGTAGGCCCTATATGAATCAAAGAACGACCCAAGTCCACCACACGAAATGGTCTCTCCACAATTAACGTAAATGTTAATTGTCATAATAATATATGCTCTAATGTGTATATACAATGTTGCCTTCCCATCACAGTTAAATAGAATATTATTGGACAAATAAACAAGACATGAAGTTTTTTTTTTTTTTTAGTTTACTCGAAATGGTCTTCCATGGACTTTGGTCGTTCTTATATTCATATACTCAATTGTCAAGATATTTACATGGATACAAAGATTAAGATATGGACTACCAAATAATGCATTTTCATTGAGACGCAAGGCGAATTTGGTATTTTTTGACGTCTTGAACTTGTACTACACGAATTACTTCTTTATCATTTTTCAAGCTCAAATTACGCTGTGATATTTTTCATTTACAATAATATGAGTAACCTGTGACGATAGCTTATATATTTTCCTTGAATTTGATACCAAATTTGTGAATATAAGGTTTATTTTTGTTGCCGAAAGCTCAAGGACAAAATCCCCTTCCGCAGCTCAATCGAGTGGGCTTGCATACGAGTTGAATAACTACGAGCGAATTATCAGGTGCTGCGGTCTGACTAAATATATGGAAAGAATGCTACAGATTTATTCAGTGTCAGCTTCTTTAGAAAACTAGAAAAACACTCTGAGAGCGCAGACCTCCGCCAAGCAGCTTCTTTCCACCGATGATCTTGCTCTCCCCAAAGAGTTTTTTCTCCTCTCCACCATTGGGGAAAAGTTCTTCGGGCTCTTCCATGATAGGGTTCAGTGATTTCCACCCATAGGTACATACATACTGACAAAACGCCCGATTTCCCGATATAGAAGCCCTTGTTACGTCATAAACCATCAGGTGAGCGGCGCCCCGCCGGGGGGGGGGGGGGGGGGGGGTCACCCGGACACCAATTAGCGGGATATAAATCTCGAGATTTGTATCGGGATCGGTATCTCGAGTTTTTTGCACGTATGGAAAAAAAAAATCGAAAATTAGCGCGATAAGCATCGAAATTTTGCGCTAATTCCTCAATTAGCGAGATAATTAGCCCCGCGCCTATCACGTGTGAACGGTAGGGTTTAGAATCTCGAGTTTTTATATCCCATCATTCAATGCGCACATCACAACAGTGAGTACTCTGCGAAGAGGTCCTTAACCTCTTTGGCGCACTACAACAACAGCGCGCGACCCACACCACGTATATTTAAACAAGAGACCCGGGGATCACGCGCTCACCTGAGTAGGCCTATCGCAAGTTCACCTTCCACGCATTCTTGCAGACTCTTACCGGTGAACATTGGAAACTTATGGTGGGGGTAGCTTTGAGAGTGGGGGCATGGTGTCCATTTACATATTCCATCACACTGGTAAAAGTACCTACCAAGTGCACTGTACTTTGTCGAATGTTGGATTATGCAGCTTGGGGGAAAAAAGACTTAAAGCCCTACCACGTTTGATTAGAACTAGAGAAAAATATGATTTAGTATTCATTCATTTAGGAGGTTTGGACCCCTGGGGCCTCCAAGAACGGCATGGTGCCCATTAACACACTTTGAAATCTTATCCCCATAGGAATGCTACTTGCCTAGTTTGGTGAAAATCCGTTATGTTGTTTTCAGCAAAAAGATGAAAATTTAGGCCCGCATTTGACCTCCCCCCCCCCCCTTCCATCCCGCTTCCTTGGGTCCCAAGGGATTAGAGTGGGGGAGGGCAACTCTGATTTTCCCATGAACAAACTTGAAACAACAGTCATCAATATAGTGACTCATTGTATCAACTTAGCTCAACCACTTCTGGTTCCAGAAAAAATCTGTAAACATCCCTTACACTGGGGGGGGGGGGGGGACCCCTGGGGCCCCCAGGTGGGGTATGGTGCCCATTTGATGGAATTGAGCTTCTATCTCCCTAGGGATGCTACATGCCACGTTTGGTGAAAATTTGTGATAGGGTTTTCCAGAAAAAGATGAAATGTACAATTTTGGTCCAAATTTAGGCCCCCTGGGGCCCTCCAGGTGGGGCATGGTGACCATGTGATGGGAATGAGATTCTTTCCCCCTAGGGATGCTACCTGCCAACTTTGGTGAAAATTGATAATGGCATTTTCAAGAAAAAATGAAAATGTACAATTTGCGCCCCATTAGGACCCCTCCCCACCCTCCTCCCCTGGGTCCCAAGGGGGGGGGGGGCACCCCTGATTCCGCTATGAACAAACTAAACTACCACTTCTGGTTCTAGAGAAGAAGATTTTTTAGGATTCATTAATTTTGGGGGGTTTGGGCCCCTCTGGGGGCCCCCAGGTGGGGTATGGTGCCCACTTGAACAAATTGAAATCCTATTCCCCTAGGAATGCTACCTGCCAGGTTTGGTGAGAATCGGTCCAGGGATTCTCAAGAAGAAGATGAAAATGCAAAAAGTTTACGCACGACGGACGACAGACGACGCACGACGCACGACGCACGACGCACGACGGACGCCGGACGAAGAGCGATCGCAATAGCTCACTTGAGCCTTTGGCTCAGGTGAGCTAAAAATTATGTCAAAGAGAAGCGCAGGCAGTGAAGCGGGCTGTGTGACGCAAATGCAGGTTTGGCTGTCATCTCGATCGGCAATATTAGCGGGGTACGTGTGAATAGTCAAGGCGCTAATTCCTGTAAGAGGCTTAATTAAGGAGTTCGTTCAACCCACCCCGCAGAAAAGGTTTGACCAGACAAGGTGGTAGATGGGACCTCCATGAACATCCCCAGGTGGTTCAGTACTCTCCGCATAATCGGGTTGGCTCGTTTCTTACCCGATTAAGCGGAGTACCCTATTATCAGAAGAAAACGTCTCATTCATAATTGGCACACACAATGTATATGTGTACATGCATTGTACACTGCACCAAACACCTTCACTGTATGTTTAACACGCGTGCTTGCACGGCACATTATACATACCTTACACTTGCTAAGTCACGGGCAATAATTTACACTCTTTTTATGGACAAATATGTCTTCAGAAAACTTTGTCGTTTGACTATAGACTCCTCGCTAACACGCAGGCATTTTCTGAAATGAACACGTCTATTTGCGTGCACTAGTCACGTAGAACGTCGGGTTACTTTTCGAGAAGCTAGTGACTGGGGAAAAGCAAAATTATATATGGAGGTGTGGTGCATGGCTTGATTTTTGTTGCAAGCTTCTCGTATATTGAATGTTGTTGCGGAGCAAGGGAGGAGCGCAAGTGTGTTCAACTCCCGTCTGTCTATTCAATTGTGAGTGCCAGCTACATGTGCAATGTTCGTTTACGTGTGGCAAGTCAGTACTGGTACATGTGTTTTCATGTTGAATCACTCCCCAAATGATCGGTCTTCTTTGCAATTTAAGCAGAGAATGCAATTAGTGCATTCATGATTTCTTAAAGTGTTATATCTGCGATAAAATGTGGGTAGAAATTAGACTACAATAAATCATTTACCCATTTATGCGGAGAGGCAACCCGATTATCAGGTAATTTTAATGTGCATTAGAACTGATTTTTACATTACTACCCAATTATTAAAACGGAGTACCCGTTTAAGCGATACCCGATTACGCGGAGAGTACTGTATGTGGTTCCAAATTGTGGTGTCAGCAGAATTTTACTGGCCACTTTTCATCATGATTTGTTGGAACAAACGTAAAAGAGTCTGCGCACGCCAAGACTATTACACGCACTACTAGCACTGCTACAGGCGCCAGTGCCAGTGCTGCGTGTAGTAGTCTTAGTGCGCATATACTTTTTCTTCGATAAACAAGGGTTTTGCCTGCACACTAACTTTTCACGCCAAGCTGGGTTCGGTGTAGTGTAGTTTCTAGCCGTTTTTTTTTTTTTTTTATTTCGTCTTTATTTCAGAGTTCAAGCAAGCCGAGTGAGAGCGCATACCCGGTGATTGTGACGACCGAATCGCATTCACTGGGTGTGTGCTCTCACTCCACTTAGCGCAATATATACAGCGGGCTTCTGCATAATACACAAGCTGCAACTCAGAGAAATAAAGACGAAAAAACGGCTAGAAATTAAGACTAGGATCGGTAAACGCTTGTCGCTATTTCGGGCACTGAAAACGACAAACTAACACAGTTTTTGCATTTATTTCATGAAGAATTCATTAAAACTGCATAAAACTATATATGTACATGTTGCTAGAGATGTCATCCATACAGTGGGATTCATTGTAAGTTATAATATTGTGCATGGTTACCATGGTAACCGGATGCCTAAAGGTGACTGGTAACCCCCAAAATGCTTCCTGCTGCTGCAAACATTGTTTTGTTTTTAATCTTATAGATGCAATAAAAAAACGCACAATCTTTTATTGATTTTCGTTAAAAAGGTTTTCCCTGTTGCCATGGCAACAAGTATTATTCAATCAGAATTTAGTTGTCAATAACTCAAACACTAAAGCCCATAATTTCAAAAAGCTCAATGAACATGTCCTTCCTTCTGCATAAAGTGTACGAAATCAGGTATATGTGAAGAATATTTTGAAGCATTATCAAGTTACAGCAAAATTTGTAAGCAAAGGCATAATAAATGGCCATCGAAAGAAAGATATCATTCTCGAATAGTAAAATGCATGAAAAAGTTGCATCCGTCGTACTTTCAACACAAATTTGACTTCAAAGCATAGGCGAATGTATATAGTTTTTGATAATGTATGGACACAAATTTCCCTTGAAAATAAGATGAATACAGAAAGCAAAGCCAATATTCTGTAGTAGCTCTTTCGAGTATTTACAGAGCGATGGTTATTCAAAACAATCCTGGAAAAGAGCTGAGGAAAGCAATTGATTGTTTATGTTCTTAAAGGAAGTTTATTCAAGAATACCGATAAATTCCTTTCTAAAGAAGGAATATACACGTGCGCTGGATTATCCATCAAAGAATAAAGCGTACTTTTGTGTTCGTTAGCTATTGTAAAATATATATATGTATATATATATATATACTATATATATATATATATACTATATATATATATATATATATATATATAGAATAAAATGAAATATCATGATATGTTCATTTAATTTTATTCAAAAAGTGCAGTAATGAATTAATGCTGAGGAGAGAATGAGGGAAAAATCTTGGGCGTCTTTTCCCTTTTTATCCAGACTAATTTTACAGTGTAGAGCTCATCTACAATGAGTGATGTGCACGAAAGACAAAAGAAACAAACCTGTCTAAATTCCAGATATTTTTGGGAGTTACCAATCACCTGTAGGCATCCAGTTACCATGGTAACCATGCACAATATTATACCTTACAATGTATCCCATTGTATTGCTGACATCTCTCGCAACATGAACATATACAGTTTTAAGGCGTTTCGATGAATCCTTTGTGAAATAAATGCAAAAACTGTGATAATTTTGTCATTTTCAGTGCCCCAATAGCGACAAGCGTTACCGACCCTAGTCTTAATTTCTAGCTGTTTTTATCTCGCCTTTATTTCTCTGAGTTACAGCTTGTGTGTTGTGCAGAAGCCCACTGTATTGCGCTAAGCCGAGTGAGAGTGCAAAAAAAAAAAAAAAAAACGGTTCGGGCGTCACAATCGCTGGGTATGCACTCTCACTTGGCTTGCTTCAACTCGGAGAAATAAAGACGAAAAAAAAACGTCTGTAAACTACACTACACCGACCCCAGCTTAGCGTGAAAAGTTAGTTTGTAGGCAAAAACCGATGTTTGTCGCGGAAAAAGTCTTTGTACGCTAAGACTATAACACGCACCACTGGCATTGGCACCTGTAGCAGTGCTAGTGGTACGTGTAGTCTTAGTCTTAGTGTGCGCAGACGCTTCCTCGAAGAATATGGTCATGTCGCAACTAAAATGGCCTGTAAAATTTCATTGATACCACAATTTGATATCACATACTACCTAGGGGTGTTCCAGAGGGTCCAACCAACCACCCCATGCAGTCAAACCTTTTCTGCGGGGTGGGCTGAACGAAGTCATTTTTTCTGGGTCGCTGCGCCTGGACTAGAACGGTTGCAAAAAACTCGAGATTCCGAGCTCGATCGCTATCCCGCTAATTTGGAGCTAGTCCAAATTCTGGCCAATTTTTGTCGTTTCGTATCCCCTACACGCGCGGCACCATCGCATGCATTTACCCATATGAATCGCGCTATCCCGTAGACCGCGATATCCCCACTAATCTGTCCGCCCGATGACTAGCAAACTTGATATAGCTTTATACACCCTCAACGCCAGCAGTTACGTACGCGTACGTAACGTGAATAATTCAGAAAACAGTCCGAGGAGTGGACTAATTTGGAGCGTGTGAACGGTTGCCAAAAAAATCTCGAGATATGGAGCGCGATCGTCATACCGCAATGTTGTATGTGTGAATCCGGCTATAGAGAGTTAAGCGTCTTTGGCAGAAATTAGAGCACTCACTTTGGTTCGCGTGTGAAAACCTCAAAAATGCGCAGCTTGACCTCCTAAGTTCATTGACCCTACCTGCCAAAATCTTAAAAAAAAAAAAAAAAAAACTCTTCATAAATTCCCCCCAAAATTACCGGATCACTACCAAAATTTAATCATTTGTTACTTATGTCATTCTCAACCCTTTCTTTAAGTTTCATTCAAATCCATTAACCGCTTTTTGAGTTATTTTACACACGGACAAGCAAAAAAACAAAACAAAACAAAACAAAACAAAAAAACGGTAACTAATTCATAACCTCCTCCCTTGGCGGAGGTAATAAAAATCCAGTAGTACAGGCAGGCAGAATCAAATTCGAACGGAGGTTTTATAAGCAACTGCGAGCCTACCACAGTTTGCTTTCCTCGTAGTGGAGTCAAACACAAGTCTTTTCTGCATCATGAACGAATTTCTATTTTTGATATTTTCACGAATGAGGGTGACGGCGTATGTCGGGGTATTACACAAATACCATTTATTGATGTATGTATACAGACACACAGAGTTGACGCACATTTGAACAATTTTTAACGATGAAATATATTTGGATGTTTTCGTGCGCTTTAATCAAGTAAACATTTCCCCAAAGAAAAGTAGTCATTAAAGATTACTGAACTAACAAAATATTCGTTGATTTTTTTTTTCTGTTGGTTTTGGTTTTGTGTGTGTGTGTGTGTGTGTTTTCTTTTTGTCTTTTTTTCGCAACGCAAACACTTCTCAATCGTTTTAAAGTTAGGCGAGGGTCAAATTCACTAGGTCACAATATTGTGTATGCTGGTACATGTATGTATGTTTTCCTGCTTTTTGTGTGTTTGTTTCACTAGGACATCAATGTCATCTTTATGGAGTAACTTTCAATTTAACCAAAAAAAAAGTACAACTTGCCTATTATAAGTAATCATGTTGTTAAGTCAAAGCGTCCCCGAAAGAGAGCTATACCATCTGTCCATTGCATAAAATGAAGTACACAGCAATTTCAGCACCACCACTACAATAATCGGCTTCAGTTTAAAATCTCTCCGTTATCACTCGGGCTGTACCATTGCTCGATCTTCTCAATCAACGATGGAATTATAATAATGATAATAATAAAAAATATTAATAATAATGATAGTACTTGTAGTAGTAATAATAATGATAATGATGATGGTGATGGTGATAAAAATGATAATGATAAAAGCATGTAACAGAAGACCAGTCTAAAAGAAAAAGTACAAGAACTTGTCTCAGTATTGAAAATTTGTAGCAAGAATTCTTTATAATTTCTGTACGCTTTTAAAACCGATTTTTGTAGCTTGATGAACTTTTAAACACAGAAAGTACCTTACCCTTTTCTTCACATAGAACCCATGGTTCCAAAGGCGATTCCAAAACGGAGGAGTTCCCTGCTGCCTTGGAAGATGAGCTCTTCGCTACAAGCTGTACGGTGCTTCCGTCCACCATTTGCCTCTTACCGCAGATCGTTAACATTTTCTTGCACTCCTGCGAGGCTTCTCAGCCATTTCAAATATACGTACATAACAAGATATCAAAGCCCGAAAGGGGATCAGCTAAGAATATTTTTCATAATAATGATATTGATAATGATAGCAAATATTGTAATGATGGGAAATACAGCAATTGCAATGCCCCAGTGAAGGTATGAAACAGATGCTATGCATTTTTGTTTGTTTAGTTGCTTTCATTTTATCACACGACAAAAGAATACATACATATGCCTACATTTAGTGCATACGTTACACGATGCATATAAGAGCCTTAGCACACTATTTTACAACGTAATTAAGAATACATGTATAAATATATGATGAAAAGAACTTTAGTTGATGCATTGGACTTTATGGAAGAATGCTATATTACCAAGTAATTCAAAAAGTTATCGTAAAAATAACACAGTTAAAGGTAGGGAATCCCATTTGCATGCCTTAAATAAAGAGTTGTATAAATGCAGTGGTATGTTGAAGAGAGTATCATTTTAGAAACTCCCATAAAGTATTGAAAGTGGAAGGTAACATTTAGTACATTTTTATTGACCGTTAGATTTTGAATCGAATTTTTTTCGGGGCTCACCGTATATTCCAGTACATTACTAGGCTAGCTTTGCAGACCCATGCACTGCATATGTGTCCATCATGTATATTTTGTGAAGAAAGTTCATCAAAACTTACAAATATTTCTATATACATTCTTGCCACACACTCTACATGTTATTACATCAGCTCTTATACTTTTAGATTTGTGTATAGATAAAAAATACAGAAGACTGCAACAAAAAGGCTTGAGTGTGGCTGACACACAGAACTACTGAGTAGTTGAGTTTTGTGCATTATTCAAATTCTAGATAACTGTTGACTTCCAAATTTCTCAGCAGTGGCCTAAACAAGTCCCCTGAGGTTCATATTTAATGTTTTGCTGCATTTTGGGAGGTCTGTAAAAGGTACTCTCTACCTTTAAGAAACTAGATAATGGCTAAAATACTCATTCAAAGTACGTTATACCTTAACTGATCGAAATTTCCAAAATGAAAATAGAAAAAAGGGGTGATATAAAGTAATGGATATTGTGATTACGTATTTGTAGCAATATAAGAAAAGAACAACGGGAGCCGCAAACATTATGCAGCGTACTGCAACACATGGATCGAGGCGTCGGGGTAAAATTACAAATTAGATTTGACTTGCTTAATAATGATGGACCTGTCAACAACAAAAAAAGAAGTTTTAAAATCGTCTATGACATAATGTCATAATTGTCAGGAAAAAGGTGAGAGGGAAGAAGAAATCAAAATGTTTTCTGATTGTATTTGTATTAAAGAAGGAAATGTAAAGAAGGTCGAATATCAAATAAACAAAGTATTGATATTATGCTGTACTGTGCTGTGCTGGGTAGAACGTTAAAGGTCCTGTTTACCATTGGGAGCAGTGATTAAAAAAAAATGTTCAAGAAAACACATTTGATGCATCTGTGTAGGTCAGTTGCATCACAAAACATCCTGTCATATATTCTGCAATAAAACATGAATAAGATATCGCTATTTTTCTCAAAAAAAGGTAATTGTTCAAAATTTTGTATAGATCTAACAATACTCAAAATTGATTTTACAATTCAGATTTTTACATTAATTTCGTCTATCCCTAACTCAGATTTTAGAACTATTTTGAAGCACTAATGTTGGGTTCTTGTTTCATCTGCAGATGGTAAATTGTGCCCTAAGTGCAGTTTTGTTAATTGAAGTTTAGGAATATAATTGGGTTTTGTTCTTTATAGTGTGTACATGCTGTGTGTGTGGATAAATAACCATTGCTCATGGGTTGTCAGCATGCACACCTGCAGGGACCACCAGTGTTTCACCAGTATTTAACTCTTTATGTGCCATATGGTAGAAACCCCATGTGTGCTATAATTATTATTCTGATACACCAGCGTAGTCATGTTTTAATAAAACATTCTGTTTTCGATTCCATGTAACTGCTTTATTAACTGATTTTTGTTAAGATGGACATAAGTGAGCAAGTTGTAGAGAAAATGCCAAGTGTTGTTTTAATGAAAAATACGAATTGTATGAAAAATGAATGATTGTTTTTCTTCTAAAATGATCAGTAGCTACTTTACTGTAAAGGCATGCATTTTGCACACAAAACAGTGACAAAAACTAAGAACTTACACGCAAATTTATTAGGGAACAGTCAATCACTACATAAAGCGCAAGCTATATGTGAGACGAATGGAAGCGCGAAGTACATTTGGCGATTTATCGATCGGTTCGGGCAAGTTTGTGGGTTTCAGCAGAATATTCGAAGTTGGAACACCGTCCACTGAGTCGGGCGTACGAACGTTGCACATAAGAGTTAAATGTGCCTCTCACACAGATACATACTTCTACGAAAGCTGTAAAGAATAATTATATTGTGACCCACACTTCATTGAGAAATCAAACTTAGCCAGCGCTTTTCAGATTTTCCAAAATATCCAAAACTGTATGCGATTCCGAGTGAGCAGAAATCAAATTGTCAGAAACACAAGATATTTCCTCTTTCCAGCCTTCCCCCGCCCGCCGCACTTAGGGTCTTCGTTATAGTTATGAATATATACAAATATGATTATGTATTAAAAATTCATTGATAAAAATAACGTAGTTAATACAAACCATAATATTAATACAACTTTCTCTCGTTCCCTTTCTCTCTTTTCTCTCTCCTTTTCATTTATTCTTTTGATCTCTACTACCAAATCGATTGTTACGTGCATTACAATTAGGTCACGAGTAGTATTTTATAATCTCCTCTGTAAAGTTTGTGAGTTCAAGCTCTATATTTACAGGGAATATAAAGTTATATGTCACTGTCAAGTCGTCTTTGACATGCCATCTCCAAGTACTTTGACTTCAGAAAGTTTCCTTTCATAGTCTTGCTATCTCCAGAAGATGGGTAATTTTGTTTTCAATAAAAAGTAGGAAGGTATTATTAAAAGGATTTTAACACCGGTACGTCTCGTTTGCAACTGTACTTTTTTTGTATAAACAGCAATGTAAAATCATTTTAACAGCCGTAAACAAGGAACAACGTATCATAAAATATCTAACCTGCGACACAGGAGGAAATAAAAATTCATAGAAAAAAGAGTTACTATTTCCATGAGAGTGTTTTAAACCGGTTTATAGCCTAGACGTTTTAAGGCATGGTCAAAATGTCCACCGAATGTGCACTGCTATTCTGTAAGAAAAAATATATATATTCCTTGATATATTATATATAATTGTATACATGTATATATATTACAGTTCATACGTATCTTATGTCAGTTGTTCTTTTTATTTCCCCTATTCTAATTTTGATCAAAATGCAGTAAAGTAATCTATTCCAATGTGGACAGTTATTAAGAAATCAATACAGGACATAATATTTGCGCATTTCTACTGCGGATAAATTTTTCTATCCACTCATTCAGCTATTGGATAGGAGACATCAACGCGTCATCATCTTCTAAAGGCTTACACATGGAGAACTTGACCTACTCTTAAAGGACAAGTTCACCTTCATAGACATGTGGGTTGAGTAAATGCAGCAATATTAGCAGAACACATCAGTGAGAGTTTGAGCAAAATCGAACAATCCGTTCAAAAGTTATGAATTTTTGCAGTTTCTGCTCAGTCACGGCTGGATGAGAAGACTACTATAGCTTGTGATGTCACATGAGTACAACGATATAAAGAAAGAATAAAGAAAATTCAACATATTTCCATATTTCTCGCATAACAGAAAAACACTCGACTTCTCTCTTTCAGAAGGCAGGGGGAATAATTTTACCCTTAATAAACATCAGTAGCAAGTCGAAGAAATGTGTACTTTATTCAAAAAGTAAAGTTTTGTGAAATTCTCTTTTTATTTTCCTTATATTGTTCAATTTTCCTCAAACTTTCGCTGATGTGTTCTACTAATATTGCTGATTATTCTCTCAATCCTTATATACATGAAGGTGGACTTGTCCTTTAATAGATGAATACAATGTAAAAAAGGAACTATGGTACGACAGACCCATGTTGAAGGGTGTAATGACATGTCAAACGTCATATCTTAATCTCCAGCTAGCAAACACACATAATGTTCAATATGAATAACCGTCCAAAAGCAGTCGTAACATTCATACGTTCAGTAGTTCTCTAGATGAAATTATATAAGGAAAAATCTCCCAAAGCTAAGTGAATAACTCCCCTACTCTTGTCAACCCTCATAAACCCTTCCTGGAAAGCGCTCTTGGAGATACCATTTAAAACTTCAAGGTGGTACAGCCATGGATCCTGAGTTTCTTCCTCATACAACTAAGAACCATTTGTGACTCCTCCTAACCTATCTAAATATTGGAAAGAAAGCACAAACTCAGGAAAAGTGTGAACTGAGAAAAGAACAGTGTCTATTCAAGCGCTTAATCTTTACCAAACCGTGCTGGCTGTGCGATGAATGGGACAAAAAAACAGGAAGTAAACCACCAGAGTAACAACAATGAAGGGATTATCAGATTAAACTGAAATTGAGCATGCCTCATTAACACATTCTGTCCATAATTAATGTCAACTATTAAAGAAGTAGCACTATCCTTTCAAAAGTTATAAGAGTTGAAAGTGAAGAGTGTGGACCGGGTTTTTCAGAAATGAAAAAGGATTCTAAAGACACGCCTAATCACACTATTCTACCAAAAATGTTCGAGATAAACTGCTAAAAAACACACTTTCCTGCCCGTTCTATGATACCAAATTTTAGCATGATGTAAAAGAAGACCCGCTCTTTCAGAAAATATGAAAAAGTCAAGTTCGGCTAGGTTGACCACTTTCACTTATTTTCAGTCCTCACGCAAAATCAGTGTGTGCGACTTTATGTTCGTTTTGAGGTGCACGGTCACATATTCTGAAAGAGCAGACTTTAAGCTTTTAAATGATGTATAACTCAAATGAAATGGACTCTCCTAACCTATCTAAATATTGGAAAGAAAGCACAAACTCAGGAAAAGTGTGAACTGAGAATAAAGACTCTGAAGTACAGATTCTATTCAAGCGCTTAATCTTTACCAAACCGTGCTGGCTGTGCGATGAATGGGTCAAAAAACATGAAGTAAACCACCAGAGTAACAACAGTGAAGGAATTATCAGATTAAACTGAAATTAAGCATGCCTCATTAACACATTAAGTATGCCAACTTTCAAAGCAGTAGCACTATCCTTACAAAAGTTATTAGAGTTGAAAGTGAAGAGTGTGGACAAGGTTTTTCAGAAATGAAAAAAGGATTCTAAAGACACACCTAATCACACTATTCTACCAAAAATGTTCGAGATAAACTGCTAAAAAAACACACTTTCCTGCCCGTTTTATGATACCAAATTTTAGCATAATGTAAAAGAAGACCCGCTCTTTCAGAAAATACGAAAAAGTCAAGTTCGACTAGGTTGACCCATTTCACTTATTTTCAGTCCTCATGCGAAATCAGTGTGTGCGACTTTATGTTCGTTTTGAGGTGCACTGTCACATTTAGTGCATTTCCTATTCTTTTTTTTTAACTTAGGTTCTTGTAATTATTTATTTCAGGTGTATAGGTACCTCCAAAGTAGATATCCGACACAATTATTCTAAGGTCGATTTCAGGAAAAGGATTTCAGGAAAAGAGCCGTGCAGCAAAAATTGCAACAATGAAACAAACATCGGCAGCTCGGTTAATGAAAAAAAAAAAACACAATACGCTAGCATGACTTACCAGTGAGATCAAATAACATGAACACTGCTAAGATTACTCCTTTCATGTCTACAAGTTTAGCCAAACTTCACAACGAAAGAGGAAAAGGCCTGCCAGTAACTGCTAGTACACCAGTTTGGTCTGGATACGCTGTTAAAAATGCAAGCAAACTCGGTGCCAGCGAAACAGGGAGCAAAGTCGAAGCTATTTTCTTTGTCATTTTTTTTTTACGCGAATGCACGTTATCACATCCACTTTAACCTATATGCAGCTGACTGGAAATTTGCTTTTAGTCAGGGTTAATATCCTCTGTGTGTCTGAATTGAGACTAATCGCGCTACAATAACGATCTCATCCGAGGATGCAGCATAGGCCTAGAGCTGCGGCGGCTACATTCAAATTCGCGGAGCCTTCCCTTAAGTTTTGCTGGCAGGGGACCTTTAGAATATTCACAACTGAATGACAGGCGTAGTGAAAATTAAAATAGCAATAACAAAATATATCTCCTTTTCACGAGTTTAATTGTAACTAAAGCATCGGAGGTGACAACGTTTTGACAGAGAGGAGAAAATCCATTATTTAAGCCCTAGTCTCGCTGTGAGCTGTTTTTTCATGACTTTCGAGAGCATAAATTCCATCAAAAGGATTGTTTAGATTCGGTGGAGATGGTAATTCAGACTTGAACTTTATTTATTTCATGAAAACCGTTTTTTTCTAATCCCTACGATATGCAGAAGCAAAGATGTTGTTATGAAAGATGGGTCCCATTTTTTTTTTTTTCAAACGACTGCTTTGTTTCACTTTGCTTGTGGATATTTCAGCCATTACAAATCCGATTTTCATCGAATAAACTCTGAATTCTTCTTAAATATATCGTATCATAATACTGTTATGGTCATAAGTATAACGGAGAAAATTGCCCATAAAAATGAATTATGAAGAGTTAAAATTGATTATATAGTTGATTTCAGCTGTAAGTCTATGACAGCCTGTGTAGTAAAGAAATTTAAAATTGATTTTATCTTTTGATAAAACGGGGCCCAGCTAATGTCGCCTTAAAGGACAAGTCCACCTTCATATACATAAGGATTGAGAGAATGCAGCAATATTAGTAGAACACATCAGTGAAAGTTTGAGGAAAATTGGACAATCCGTTCAAAAGTTACGAATGTTTTAAGTATCCGCGCAGTCACTGCGGAAAGAGAAGACTACTACAGCGTATGTCACATGCGTACAGCTATGTAAGGAAAATAAAAAGAGAATTTCACTAAAACTTAAATTTTTGAATAAACTGTACATTTCTTCGACTTGCTACTGACGTATGTTAAGGGTAATATAGGTTTTCCCGGTCAATTTCATACTTTTGTCGTTCAAGTTCCTGTTCCGAGCATTCGATTTCACGTATTCCACGCTCGCAGCATGGAATCAGCAATCAAATTCAAAATCCGGTCATTCGAATTCACTATCCGAGCATTCAAATTCACTGTCGGAGCATTCAAATTCACCATCGGAACATTCAAATTCACTATCGGAACATTCAAATTCACTATTGGAGCATTCAAACTTAAGAGAGGAGCACGCATTTCATCAATGAGCATTCAAATTCATGTCAAGCTGGCGACGGAATCTCGTCGGTCATTCAAATTCGTGAATAGACAACCATGTTCCAAATAACTGCATTCAATTTAAAAGAAGTCCTGAATTTAGTTAGTTTCGGGCCGTGTATGCATGTGTTTCTCATTTGGCTTTGAATATGTTGGGATTTATGATGATTATCTATTTTGCGGCAGAGGACCACCTGTTCATTGACAATTTTGAACTCGCGCTTAGCAAAAAGGAATATACAGGCACATGTCCCTCTGATTGGACATAAAGTGGAGGTCCCATGTGGGAAGAGTCACAACTCATGCACGTAAAAGATCCCAGTTCATTTATTCATTGCAAAGAACAGAACATCCAACTGGGCCCCATATGGAAGACCAGCTATTGCAGCTGAATATGGGTTATCCAGCCATCTTCTTTGATGGAAAATGAAACAAACAAACAAAAATTAGGCACTGTATAGGCCTACAGACGAGCATAATACGGAGGGTTGGTTGACACTTTCGAGGAAAAAAAAAAACAATTTCGACTATATTGAAACTGATACACGAACATTTTATCTTGTTTGTTGTGTATTGTCGTCTTATTGATTTACTTTTGCGGGACTATGTGAGATTATTGTGTGTCAGTTTGTCTTTAAATTGGTGAATTGTCATTATGTGGTTGGTGTTGGGGCGTTGTCAGCATGCGGTATCATCAAGAAATATGATTAAATTGTCGTTGTGTTGTTTGGATGCACTGCTGGTTGCACATTACAATTTGAAATTTATTGAGATGAAAAACAAAAGAATACATGTGCAGAGAATAATGTAGAACCTGTAAACAATCATAATTACATTATATGCAAGCCTTCAGTGGTTGTGTTGGCCCTTTTTCCTTTCTTAAAAATCTACTCCATTTTCCTCGTTAAGTTGATTGCACGAAGTAGGAACTTGATTGCCTACAAAATTGAACGTAACAAACAAACTCATTGGGACTATCACATGACTATCGCATGAATTTGAATGCACGAGTAGGAAAGTCGGTGCTCGCATTTTGAAGTTGAATGCCCAATCGTGAATTTGATTTCACGAAAACGAATAGAACGCCCATAAATGAAATTGATCGCTCGGATTTTGAATTTGAATGCCCGAATATTTTCGCGTGCGTGCGCTGTGTGAATTTGAATGCACATTAATGAATTTGAGTGACAATAGTATGAAATTGACGTGGAAAACCTATATTATTCCCCTGAGAGAACTCGAGTGTTCTTTTGTTATGCGAGAAAAAATGGAAATATGTGGAATTTTCTTTATTCTTTCTTTATATCGTTGTACTCATGTGACATCATTAGCTATAGTAGTCTTGTCATCCAGTCGTGACTGAGCAGAAACTTTAAAAATTCATAACTTTTGAACGGATTGTCCGATTTTGCTCAAACTCTCACTGATATGTTCTACTAATATTGCTGCATTCACTCAACCCACAATTCATGTCTATGAAGGTGAACTTGTCCTTTAAATACACCTCTGTGTTATATAGAAATTGACTGAAAAGCACACACGTCAGCTCGTAGACGTCAAAGGAGGAACAATTGTGACCGTGCATCACAAAACAAACAAAAAGTCGCGTCCCTTGATTATACGTTAGGGCTCAAGAAAGGTAAAATTGGTCAACCAAGTCAATTTTGAGCTTTCCATTTTTTTTTTCTGAAAAGGCTATTCTTCTTCTACATGATTCTTGAGTTCGGGATCATTATAAAATTGAATGGGAAAGTGGGTTTTCAGCAGCTTTTCTACAACCCTTTCTTTTGGGTAGAGTATTGTAATCAGTGTTTTCTTAGAGACCCCTTTCATTTCCTCAAAATCCTTTGCACCATCTTCACTTTCAACTCTAATAACTTTTGAAAGGGTGGCGCTAGTGCTCTGAAAGATGGCATTTATTATGGTCAGAATGCGGTAATAGACTTTGTCTAATTTCAATCTAATCTGATAAACTCTTAGTTGTTGGTGCTACAATGGTTAACATCATGTTTTTGCCCCATTCATTGCACAGATAGCACGGCTTAGGGAAGATTTAGCGATTTAATAGACCCTGTATTTCAGAGCCTCATTTCTCAGTTCACACTTTCCAGAGTGTGTGCTTTATTCCCAATATTTATATAGGTTAGGAGAATTCATTTTAATTGCGTTATACATCATTTCAAAGGTTAGAGTAAGCTCTTTCAGAATCTACTCGTAACTAAAAATCATGTCTGGCGACTTTTTGTTTGTTTTGTGGTGCAGGGTCACAATTGATCTTGAAAAACCTTTCTTTTATCTTAATAAGACGTTAATACCGGCTTGAATTATTGACGTAAAACCTACGTCATATAATGTCGTAAATATAACGACGAAACGAACTGACTACAAAAATACGTCATAATAATGATGTAAACTTGTCATCTATAAAACGTAACACATATATGACGTATCATAATGACAAGTTGACCAGTTTCCGAAAAGCTTAGAATTACGTCTTTGAAGCATCAGTGTACTGTATAACGAAGCAAGGGGGGCGATAGGGGCGGTCTCCCCTCCCCTCTCTCTCTCTCTCTCTCTCCCTCTTTATATATATATATATATATATATATATATATATATATATATATATCATGGCTCGACATTAACTTTTTTGTTTGGTGGCCCGACGGGGCCACCAAAATCCTAAATTTCAAAATTTTGGTGGCCCGAGAGAAAAATTTGGTGTCTCGAAAAAAAAAACCAGTAAAAAACATTAAAAGTCCTTTTTTTTAATGAGTCAAACATTTAAGATTTATGATAGTAAGAATTAGAAGTTGGACATATCTACTCATAAATAAACTTAAACTTGCAACACTCACTCTCAGGCATTCATTCAGTCCTTTTCATCCATCTTTTGAACAAATTTAACTGCTAATTGACTTCTGGCGCAAAAAGTTACGAATTTATTGACATACTTTTCAAAAAAATTTGGTGGCCCGAGGTGGGCCATCAAATTTGCCCTTTTTTGAAATTTGGTGGCCCGACTTTCATTTTTGGTGGCCCCGGGCCACCGGGCCACCGTTAGTGTTGAGCCCTGTATATATATATATATATATATATATATATATATATATATATCTTTATATATATATATATATATAATATATTTATATATATTATAATATGTATAACATATATACAAATTGTATAAAAAATCTTTTCTGAGTAGCAGCAATGTCTTCACAAGCACAATAGCAATTCAAGTTTCAAACTTATTCATCTTTGTTTTTTTCCTGACAAAACAAATTGAACATTGCAAAGGAATTCTTGTATTTTTCATTCGTAATAAGATTATTCAACATTCACCCAAATGTCTGCCAGTATGGGCCTTACAGTTAACAGAGAATTGAGTTCTGTATTCTGTAGTTTGTTCGAAATATTGTTTTAATCTCTTTTGAACCTCTTCTGCTCTAATTCTTGTTCCAGTGTCTGTGGTGCACGTCGTAAAACCGAAATCCACGAGTCATACAGTCCATGAGTTCGACACTAAGGAAACTTTAAGGAAATTTTTGCTTAGTCCCGTACCAACGGTAGGGCTAAGGGGGGGGGGGGGGGCCTTAGCCCACTTTCTGTTTACACTCGTTTTTGCCAAAGGGGGCTAGCCCCACCGATTGTCCGGTACTATCTGGCCCTGCAAAATAGCAGGGTTAGCACCGCAATTGCGGTGCCAAGCAAGTGAGTGTAAACAGAACGAAAAAATAATCCTGGGCTAAGCGACGGAGACGAAGTCCGACCCTCACTGACTAATCAGAAACGAGGTAATCAAGTGCTGCCGGTGCGTGCGTGTACGTGTAGGGTACACAGCGTAATCATGAATATTCATGTGGTTTGGAAAGTCCGGGGCTAAGAAATACGAGTGTAAAAAGGTCAGTTTTCTCCTTAGCCCTGGACAAGAGATAGTACGGGACTAATTGGCGAGTGTAAAAAGCTGAAAAAATGGTACGGGACTAACGATAATCCTGGGTCAGAGAAAGTCCGGGGTTAAGAAACACAAGTGTAAAAACTAGACATACACAGTCTTGTTTTGTCGAACTCGTGTGCTGTTTTTTTATTCGGTGTAAAACTTTTGGGGTTTGTTTGTCTTTAATAGTGTCAACATTATGGACTGTATGACAAAACACTCCTTAACTCTTTATGTGCCATGGTGGAAACCCCCTGTGTGCCACATTATTCTGAAACACGAAGGTAGTCATGCTTTGAGAGAGAATTCGTTTTTTTCCAATTTGTATGATTTCTACACTAAATTTCTGTTAAGATGGACAAAATAGTGAACAAAGTTAAAGAGTAATGCCAAACTTTGCTTCGATATAAATTATATGACAAATCTATTTTCATTTTTTTCTTTTGAATGACAAGTTGTTACATTATTGTAAAGGCATGACTTTTGCACATAAACCGTGACAGAAACTAAGAATGTACACGCAAATCTAGTTGGGAACACCGCTTGATAGTCAATCACCACATAGAATGCAAGCCGTATGTGAGAGGAACAAAAGCGCGAGAAACGCTTTCATTGTACCTCGGGATTAGCCATTTATCGATCGGTTTAAGCGGCTTTGTGTGTTTAGCAGAATATGCGAAGTTGGCACATAAAGACTTAAATTGCTCTGTTCAAACGCTTAAAAGTTAACTGGATCGGTTGGTACCGTAGGATACCGTATAGTACCGTGCCAGGTAGTGAGCGTTCGAGCGGCCTGGGAGGTATCTCAAGAGTTATTATTTTCGTTCTCTCTTTTTAGTAAGAGAGATTACATTTTCTTAAGCCACTGGGTCATACACGTTGCCCGTGCTTTATACGCTGCATGCTTCTAGTGCCTAGTACAAAAATAACTAAACTTTCTCTGACCTATTACAAATACCTAATGCCCTAGTAGGCCTATTGTTGTGTTTCTTGTGTTTCTTGTGGTACGGGTAAGGTGTCTTCGTATAAGGAGAGTGCTCGAAGACTTAATATTGTAACACTGTAAAGTAACCCTATCAGAAATGTTTGGATCCTGTCTCTTACGTATTATGTTAAGGGAAGTGGTGTCAATTCTGGTTACCCTACATTGAATAGGCTTACTTATTCGGACGCTCAGAGTTCAGTCATTTTTTTTTTTCAGTATTGATACAACTTAGAATTTGGTGACTGTTGGAATTTTCTTGCACTTGTTGTTGTTGTTGTTTTGTCTCAACGTTAGCATGTGAACTGTTATAGTTTGTATAATTATGTAATCTTGCCTATAAGGGATTAAGATTAATGGGTGTTTGTGCATGAAATTTAAGCGAGCCACTTAAAATGACACAAGTAAACGTTATATAGCTGATGATGACTGGCGGGAGAGGGAAGTACCGAATGTTCCACCGGCAAGGTTTGAAATGCTATTGAGAGAGGTTCTCTTATAAGTCCCGAGACGAAGTCGAGAGACTTATAGCCTCCCGAAATAGCATTTCAAACCCTAAGGGTGGAACGTTTGGTACATGTTCCCGACAACAAAAGTCATCATCTGTTATATTATATGGGTTAGTCAAATACGTCAAATACGTCAACGTCAACCAACAGCACAACGCACTCGATCGCTCGCATCGCTGCGCTCGATCGCGCAGAGCCAAATTCACTGTGCGCGCGCGGTCCTAAGCCTTCTGTCATTTGTTACGTGAAAATGTTTTCCCATGGGAGAACATTCACAAGAATGTTCGCCCATCTCATGGGCGAACATAATAAATTTACCTCCATCACGTGACTGTGTTCTGCCAATCACTAACCGGTATTTGACTAACCCATTTAAAATAAGGTATTGCTTACCAGCAGTCATGTTTAGAGGGCACTTCGGCGACAGCGACGGACGTGTTTTTGGACTGTCCCGAGAAAGGTGGAAAAAATCGGTGAAATTGTGCTTATGTTGATTCTTATCATCACGATCAAATCGAAATCACATGGAAAATCAACTTCGCATGACTCTGATGGAAATAAACGCTATCAACTGCAGAATTCCAACCAGAATGAGGACCATGTTGATATTGTAGTCAACGAAACGAGCTCGACTGCAAAAACTGCACCAAGTACCGGGCATACTCCACGTAATTCCGCCAGCCCTCCTGTTACCGGCGATGAGCCGTCGGTTGACCAGCCATCGGCTGGTCAAACAGCCGCATCGAACAGCAAGGGGACAATGACCTGAAAAACGCTATCAATAGGCAAGTTTCTGAAGCTCTTTGTTCCCGTGCAGTGATTGACAAAGTAGCGAACGCCATTTTTGAACTAGTTGAAAAGTGGCTCGAAGAAAAGTAACCGCCATAGTATATGAAGCCATAAGCATGTATCTGGAGTCAAAATGCAGTGAGATTAAACAGTTGAACGAAAAAGTGAAACTTCTACAAAACTCTGTAAAAGACCTGCAAGCTGCGAAGGATGAGGCTGAGCAGTATAACAGGAGAAACTGTCTGCGAATACATGGCATTACTAAAACGCCAAACGAAAGTACAGATGACAAGGTACTAGAGGTCATCAATCGTCACCTAGGAATCGACATGGGACCAGCCGCCATCGACAGATTACACCGGGTCAATCGACACCACTCGAGTAGCCATGGCAACGACGTGTATTGGATCAATACAGGGACACTACGCTGGACCACAGAACTCTGCAAGAGTTCTGTGCGCTGGACCCACAGAACTCTTGTGTAAGAGTTCTGTGGCTGGACCGTAGCATAGCGCCACCTACGCCGATGCGGCAAGGCAGAGCAACCCACGAGCGATAATTGTGAAGTACGCCCGCTACAACGACCAGCCAGCAAGGAAACAAGTCACGCACAAAACTGAGGCATGTCTAAGGTGCGAAGATCTTCATTCGTGAATCTCTGACGAACATTCGGTCCTCGCTGTACTGGGAGACACTCCAAAACAACAAATTCCCATCTGTGTGGTCTCAAGACGGAAAGATCTTTGCCTTCACAAAAGAAAACAAGCGAATAACCGTTGCATGCAAAAATGATTTGGACTTACTCTGACTTATTAGCTTCGTTTTCGTACAAGAAACAAAATTCTGTGGTATCTTTTCATTATGACTATAAAATTCCCTTGTTCAATTTGTGCCTACCCGGTACGAAACAATCAGGCCTCAATATTATGCGTCGACAACTTATGGGTTCATGTAAAGTGCTGTACTGTTTCTACAAACGTATTTCTGTCGAATGAAGGCTGAATATGTAGCAAATGCATTTTCGAGGAATTACCTTTCATGAATGTACATGATCTTACCAATTTTGATGTTTGCCATCCAAATAATCAATCAACATGTGACGACGTCAGAAATAGTGGTAACCTTCCCCTGTCTGAAACATATTTTAACGATGCATGTAAATTACTTTCGAGCCAATCTGGAATTCATGTTACTCATCTAAATGTCCGTTCTTTGTATAAATGCATTGATGAGAAAAGATACATATTCCAGAAATCACCATTTCACATTATTTCTTTTCGTGAAACGATGCTTGACAAAAGTATTCCAGACGGAGCTGTAGGAATTGATGGTTATATTACAATAAGAAAAGACACGAATACGAATGGCGGAGGAATACTGTTTTATGTTAAAAAGGGGTATTTATTGTGAAGTCAGGCATGACTTGATGGATGATGATCCTGAAATGCTTGTTATACAAATTGACAGAATAAAGCAGAAGCTTTTCTGATATGTCTTTGGTATAGACCACCATATTCTAAAATATCTTTGTTTGGAAAGTTAGATAAGAAACTTTTTCCAAAAATTGAAATATTAGATTTTGATGTTATGTTGTTAGGTGATCTGAACTGTAATATTTCAACCCAGCGTAAAGGTTTGTAGCGGTTTCCAATATCTCTGTATTTTTTACTGTCTGGCTGCCGTCAATTATGCTGTCTGACAACCCAGCATTCTGTCAACATCCACGCGACACTTTCTTTGTGCGCCGACACATGACAGGTGCGCACTACATTCTTCGCCTTTGTTACCGAGCCGAGGTACGCGTATTTCACATTCCAACAGTAGTCGGATTTTCATAAACACACCCCTTGTTTTGCTGTCACGGAAACAACCTACCAATTAGTGGCGAGCTGTACACCTTCACCAGCCAATTACCACTCTCAAAGCTCCTGTCCGTGACACGTTTTCTCCGACCACGCTGTTTCATTTTCCACGCTTCCTCACTTCACGATTAGCTTTCATCCTGAGAGCACGTTCTAATCGTTGGAGTCACTCACGTCCGTATATCACGTCCGTACATTACACTACCTTCCACGTCTTTTCTCGCGCACGATACCTCGCGCCGTGGACTGTCATTTCTTACGGATTATTACATTTCATACGGAATATTACACTTCCTCGGATTTCATACCTCGCGACATTCGCTCCTTTTTGTATCGCGACTCGCCCTTTCTTCATGCTCTACACTCCAACCTGGGGATTTTCTACGTAGCTGCATTCAACGCGATTCGCGTCGTTACATCGCTGCATCGGTCCTGCTAGCGTGCTGTCGGTGGTGTGCAGACTCTATCAGGGACCTCGCAGTTCTTCGACCCAGCGCTCCAGCGGTGGATTCTACCCTCGC
Source organism: Diadema antillarum (assembly GCF_040938485.1). NCBI lineage: Eukaryota > Metazoa > Echinodermata > Echinoidea > Diadematoida > Diadematidae > Diadema > Diadema antillarum. The sequence continues at coordinate 48,540 of NW_027271823.1, forward strand.
TTGTGCTAGCCGCGGCACCCGGAGGCTACTCCACGCTGTCGCTGGATCATTTGTACATATTTCCCTTACGAAAAAGTCCTGTGGTAGGGGAGAGCGGGGAGAAGTGGGACATTATTTCAAGTTCGCCAATTTTCTTCTTATATCTTTTTATAGAAGAGATGATTACATTTCCTTTTGGGCTTGCATGAAGGTTCATATGGTAGGTTACATAAAGAGCTATAAACTGGGGGTGGCACTGTTCTCAATTTTCTGCAGTTAATGAAAAGAAAAAACCTTATTTTGGGGGAGAAGTTGACCCACCCGTGGGTAAAGTGGGACAACGGCAAGGGAGAAATGGGACGGTGTTGGTAAAGTGTGACATCCTATAGAAATGTCGGAAATGTCAAAGTTGGAAGGCGTAATGAAACATTGGTAATGAAAACAGTCAAACATGCTTTCAAATTATCTCTGTTTTAACAAAACAAGTTTGAACGACATGTTTGAAAATCTCAACTTTTTTTTTACATGTAATGCTATTATGAGGGACAAATGGGACACGTTGTCCCAATTGTCCCTCACGTGGCATATACATAAATATGTACGACTGCTCAGTAACCATGCAGGCATTTGTCAAAAACAAGTTATATTAGTTGCATATCAATAAGGCTCACCACCAGCTTCAATTGTGCCCTTGAAATCATGAATACAAAGACAACAGGTTAATTAACCTGATTTCAAAAAAATATCATATTTTGGGGAAAATTTTCAATAGCATTTTATACATACTTAGAATTTGCCGAACTGCATGGCTTTCTTAGTGTGATGTATGGTTGTTGGGGGCTTATTGTAGATATAAGCCAATCGCTGATTGGTTGAATAGTTTTTAATTCAGAGAACGTGTCCCACTTGACCCGCGTCCCAACTCACCCCGCTCTCCCCTACTCCTGTGGTAATTACCACAGGACGGTACCACAGGACAGTACCACAGGATAGTACCACAGGAATTGTCCTGTGGTATTTTGGGACATACCACAGGACAGTACCACAGGAATTCCTGTGGTATTCTGGGACGTACCACAGGGCAGTACCACAGGAAAGTACCACAGGACCGGTACCACAGAACAGTACCACAGGACAGTACCACAGGAATTCCTGTGGTATATTGGGACGTACCACAAGGCAGTACCACAGGAAGTCCTGTGGTATTTTGGGACGTACCACAGGGCAGTACCACAGGACTAGTACCAGTGAACAGTACCACAGGAACTGTCCTGTGGTATTTTGGGACAGTACCACAAGGCAGTACCACACAGCATTTCCATGGTACCACAGGAGAGTACCACACAGGATAGATCCAAAAAAAAAAAAAAAATCTGGGAGAATTTTAGTCACATATCAAGGAATATTCCTGATAGGTGAGTGATGGATTTCAGGACAAACATGGCCCTAATTAATAACCTGTCCTACTCCTAACATATAACCTCAAACGAGAGTCTAATGGCCAAGTGCCAATCTAGTCCTATAATAGATCTATATAGTCATATTCTATTCCTAGGTAGCCATCAACCGTATCAGTACATATATATATGGCCGTCTATCCGTAAAGCATTAAGGCATGGTTACTAACTCGCTTATACTTTATTATCAAGATATGAAATTACACTTTCATAACAATATCTATGATATTGGGAATAACATAACATAATTAGACAATATTTCATTAAGTTCCAAGTAAGTTCCATCATTAATTATTTGACTTTTTAAGTCATATATGTATTTTCTAAAATCTAGAGTGCTTTTTATGAATATTCATGAGCTATGTAAAAATTTGTACCACAGGAGTACCACAGGAGTACCACAGGAGTAACGTACCACAGAAGTCCCTATGAAATTTCTCATGCTTTACATCAGCACTTTCACTAAATAGGTAATACTGTAGGAGTATAGGACAGGATAAGAAATGGCAAATCAATTGCTATAATTCACAGCATAACTCATCTATCAATTAATTGAGGAATATTAATATGTGCTTATCTGTTTGTATTTTTATAATAAATTTCAGTAGATCTACCTTACAATTTTCCTGTGTGGTACTCCTGTGTGGTACTGCTGTTTGATATTCTCCTGATGTGATAGTCCTCTGGTATAAAATGTTAAGAAAAAAAAAGAATATCCTGTAGCATTTTTCTGTGGTACTTACGAATTTAATATGCTGTGTGGTACTTCTGTGTGGGACAACACCATATTATGATTTTCCTGTGGGATTTTGGACAGTTCCTGTGGTACTCTCCTGTGGTATACATCAAAAATTACCACAGGAATTCCTGTCGTACTGTCCTGTGGTACGTCCGTAAATTTCACAGGACAATTCGTGTGGTACTGTCCTGTGGTACGTCCCAAAATACCAAAGGACAAGTCATGTGGTACTGTCCTTTGGTACTATCTTGTGGTACTTTCCTGTGGTACTCTCCTGTGGTACTGCCCTGTGGTATACTGTCCTGTGGTACGTCCCAAAATACCACAGGACAAGTCGTGTGGTACTGTCCTGTGGTACTATCCTGTGGTACTGTCCTGTGGTACCGCCCGGTGGTACTGTCCTGTGGTACGTCCCAAAATACCACAGGACAATTCCTGTGGTAATGTCCTGTGGTACTATCCTGTGGTACTGTCCTGTGGTACCGCCCTGTGGTACTGTCCTGTGGTACGTCCCAAAATACCACAGGACAATTCCTGTGGTAATGTCCTGTGGTATGTCCCAAAATACCACAGGACAAGTCGTGTGGTACTGTCCTGTGGTACTATCCTGTGGTACTTTCCTGTGGTTCTGTCCTGTGGTACTGCCCTGTGGTACTGTCCTGTGGTACGTCCCAAAATACCACAGGACAAGTCGTGAGGTACTGTCCTGTGGTAATATCCTGTGGTACTGTCCTGTGGTGCTGTCCTGTGGTACGTCCCAAAATACCACAGGACAAGTCGTGTGGTACTGTCCTGTGGTACTATCCTGTGACGTACTTTCCTGTGGTACTGCCCTGTGGTACTGTCCTGTGGTACGTCCCAAAATACCACAGGACAAGTCGTGTGGTACTGTCCTGTGGTACTATCCTGTGGTACTTTCCTGTGGTACTGTCCTGTGGTACTGCCCTGTGGTACGTCCCAAAATACCACAGGACAAGTCGTGTGGTACTGTCCTGTGGTACTATCCTGTGGTACTTTCCTGTGGTACTGTCCTGTGGTACTGCTCTGTGGTACTGTCCTGTGGTACTGCCCTGTGGTACTGCCCTGTGGTACTGTCCTGTGGTACGTCCCAAAATACCACAGGACAAGTCGTGAGGTACTGTCCTGTGGTACTGTCCTGTGGTACTGTCCTGTGGTATGTCCCAAAATACCACAGGACAGTTCCTGTGGTACTGTCCTGTGGTACTATCCTGTGGTACTTTCCTGTGGTACTGTCCTGTGGTACTGTCCTGTGGAACTGCCCTGTGGTACTGCCCTGTGGTTCGTCCTAAAATACCACAGAACAAGTCGTGTGGTACTGTCCTGTGGTACTATCCTGTGGTACTTTCCTGTTGTACTCTCCTGTGGTACGTCCCAAAATACCACAGGACAATTCATGCGGTACTGTCCTGTGGTACTGTCTTGTGGTATACGTCCTAAAATACCACAGGACAATTTGTGTGTATACTGTCTTGTGGTACTGTCCTGTGGTACTTTCCTGTGGTATTGTCCTTTGGTACTGCCCTGTGGTACATCCCAGAGTACCACACGAGCCTGTGACACAGTACCACACAGTTCCTGTGTTAACATATGTTTGTGTGGTACATTGTGTGGTACCAACCAGTACCACAGGGAGTACCACATGAGCCTGTAAAACAGTACCACACAGTTCCTGTGGTAACAGTTATTTATGTGGTACATTGTGTGGTACTGACAAGTACTACAGGGAGTACCGTACAAGCCTGTGGTACAGTACCACACAATTCCTGTGGTAACATTACAAGTGTGTGGTACATTGTGTGGTACCGACAAGTACCACAGGGAGTACCACAGGACTTTTTTGTTAGGGTTATATGGGACACTGTCGTCTTCGGACACCCAAAGTGCATTCGGAGTTAGTCCATATCATTTAATATCATTTCGGGAAGTGCAATACCCATTTCAAGGACACTGTTCACCTCTACTGGTGCCCTGGTGCTTTCTACAGTCCATACCCTACTGTCATACGGTCGGCTACCATTCCTGCTGGTGGTGGTTTCAGCCCCGTTGTCCTGTTTGCCATTCGGTGAGTTGTTAGGTGTTACAATATAGGCCCGTACCATAATACCTACATTGGTGACCCCGACGTGATCGTATAGGGCCAACTTCACGTCTCATTCTACATTCTCACCCTTCACTTCGACGAATACAATGGCTACCACCAGCCCCCCCGGCGGACGTAATAGCGAACCTCACGGCGCAGGTTCTGCTGCTAACAGAGCAGCTGTTCATACTGGTAGCACGCATGGACGAACGACGGTCTCAGCGAACGTCACGCCGTTCGCCCCTGCCAGGACTCCGGCGGATATACCGAGCGTCCCGCTCACCACACCACCGCAGCAGACGACACTGCGGCAGCCTACACCACTGCAGCAGCCAACAGGTGCACAACCGCAGCACGAGCTGCCAACACGAACAGCACGCACTGGCGGTAAGCACGTACACTGGCCAGCCCATTACGTACAATACAGATACTTCGACACGTGAAATTTTCAACCCCTACTTCCTTCACATTTCTCACAATCGATCGCTCATCTTTTCACTCCATTGACTTCTCCACTAGCGATCTGGAAGGGGGCTAAATGTAGCGGTTTCCAATATCTCTGTATTTTTTACTGTCTGGCTGCCGTCAATTATGCTGTCTGACAACCCAGCATTCTGTCAACATCCACGCGACACTTTCTTTGTGCGCCGACACATGACAGGTGCGCACTACATTCTTCGCCTTTGTTACCGAGCCGAGGTACGCGTATTTCACATTCCAACAGTAGTCGGATTTTCATAAACACACCCCTTGTTTTGCTGTCACGGAAACAACCTACCAATTAGTGGCGAGCTGTACACCTTCACCAGCCAATTACCACTCTCAAAGCTCCTGTCCGTGACACGTTTTCTCCGACCACGCTGTTTCATTTTCCACGCTTCCTCACTTCACGATTAGCTTTCATCCTGAGAGCACGTTCTAATCGTTGGAGTCACTCACGTCCGTATATCACGTCCGTACATTACACTACCTTCCACGTCTTTTCTCGCGCACGATACCTCGCGCCGTGGACTGTCATTTCTTACGGATTATTACATTTCATACGGAATATTACACTTCCTCGGATTTCATACCTCGCGACATTTACTCGCCCTTTCTTCATGCTCTACACTCCAACCTGGGGATTTTCTACGTAGCTGCATTCAACGCGATTCGCGTCGTTACATCGCTGCATCGGTCCTGCTAGCGTGCTGTCGGTGGTGTGCAGACTCTATCAGGGACCTCGCAGTTCTTCGACCCAGCGCTCCAGCGGTGGATTCTACCCTCGCTTGTGCTAGCCGCGGCACCCGGAGGCTACTCCACGCTGTCGCTGGATCATTTGTACATATTTATATGGGACACTGTCGTCTTCGGACACCCAAAGTGCATTCGGAGTTAGTCCATATCATTTAATATCATTTCGGGAAGTGCAATACCCATTTCAAGGACACTGTTCACCTCTACTGGTGCCCTGGTGCTTTCTACAGTCCATACCCTACTGTCATACGGTCGGCTACCATTCCTGCTGGTGGTGCCTTCAGCCCCGTTGTCCTGTTTGCCATTCGGTGAGTTGTTAGGTGTTACAATATAGGCCCGTACCATAATACCTACAGGTTCATCTACCCAGCGATTACTGACATTTGCTGAGGATCATCATTTAACACAAGTGATTGATAAGCCAACAAGAATTCCCCCTGCTCCTCGACAGTCATTGAGCTCATATTTCCTTCTGTCCCTGAGAATGTTACTCATTGCAATGTTATATCAATGTTTCTTAGTGATCACTACATGGTGATAGCAACTTGGGGTCGAGTTAAACATAAAACACAACACAATAAGTATGTAATGACACGTGCATTTGAAGATTTTTTAGGAGATTTGTCTAATGAATTGTGGGAGGATGTTGAGGAGGCCTTCCTGAAGTGGATAACGACGTTTATGAAAGTTATTGATAAACATGCACCACTTAGGAAAAGAAGAGTAAAGTACCCTGGATAACAGCTGAAGTAAAAGATATTGTAGTAGTAGCGCCCCCTAGCGGTTTCACCCTAACCCCCCTGTCTACACAGGGGAGGTATAAAAGGGATTGCCTGTACGCGCATCCCTCAGTTGTGACCTGGAACCTGATTGAAAGACATACTGACTGAGCTACAAGACAAGTTACAGTTGCAACTCACCAGTAGTGCCGGTAAGTACTACCGTTACTACAACAGTGGCGTCACGGACAATTGTCCTACTTCCTGTGCCATTGTTTTCGTGGACATAGAGCCGCATTTTAGGCTGACTCCGCTGCCGCTATTATTTTCGCCAACAGGCGTTGCACTCCTATACCGCACCGATACGCGAAGGGTGGAGCACATGCGACGGAGCCGAGGCGAGAGCTCTTGGCAGCGCGAGGGAGCTTGGCGGTGTCCACGTTTGTCGATTGTTCCTGTAGTGTAACTCGTTTTGTGCTTGTTTTGTCTACTTGTCTTGGTGTAATCGTTTTCATTGGTAATTTTGCGTGTTGGGGAGGAGGAGTGTGTTGATTGTTTGAGTGACAGTGCGTGATTTGTAACATCTTGCACTAGACCAGGCCCACCTGTATTCAGGGAGCTCCAAATTCATTGAAATATCATCTTTTCTGATTGTTCTAGTTGCAAGCGTGTTTCGTTTGTTAGTTTGATTGTCGATGGTATTTGCTGAAATTATTCTTCGGCGTGATTTCAGCTTGTGAGTGCGATTGTCATTGTTTGCGTGGTGCGTTTTTCTTTTTAAACGTGGTCCAGGTCTAGATCTCGGTCTAGCCCTGTATACGCGTTACGTGTATTTGCGTGGTGGTCGTCTGCGTGCTAGATCTACAGTTGTCATAATTGTTTCACGTGTTTCGTTCCACACGTGTGTCTCGGTGGCTTGGGTAGGTGGACCTCCCTTGCCCCATTCGTTGCGTGATATCACTGTATTCGTTGCGTGTTGTATCCCTGTGTATACCTGGTACCTGTACAGTGTGTCCCAGTTCAGGCGAGTTTTAACTTGCCTGATATTTCGCGCGATAGCGTTGACGGATAGCTCGTGTGTGCGGGGTGTATTCACTGCACTCGCTAGCCGTTCTGTCAAAGCTTCCAGTGTGTTCAGGCTCTGGCGTGCACAGTTCTCCACGTCCATCGTGTGTAAGGAGGGAGGGTATTTCCCTGCGGTGAGCTGCGCGCCTGTTGTGCTGGACCTCTCCGGCATCGCGTTCCCCTTTCAGTGTGTATTCGTATAGCGCGGCTATTCGTGTTCTTCTTCTGTTTTCTCTGTCGCGCTCTCTCCTACTTTTCGCAACCTGCGAGATTCGAAGCGTGATCACCTTCCTTTCTCGATCGCGTTTTCTCTTGTCGCGCTCATTCTCTCTTTCTTTGTTGCGTCGACATTTTCACTTTCTGCTGTCATTCTGACTGTTCTTGCTACCTCTATTCTGCCCTTTCCAGTGCTCTCCTCTCTCTCTCTCTCAAGCTGTTAATTGTGGAACGTTCGTGTTTTTCTATTTTCGCGGGAGTATTTTGCCCCGCGATTAGTTAGCGGCAGCGGAAGTCTGTGCATTTCCCCACTTTTTGTGGGAGGTATCCCCCTCTACGTACGTGAGGGAGTGCTACGTCCTCCTTTTCGATTGGGAAGGAGGGAGGAAGTTGGTGGGCACCATTCACTCCTCTTGGTGAGGAGGGCCTGTCATTATTTTCTCCTTACTTAATAGGAGGATTGGATTGCATTTCTCCTTTTGCTGTGCGGAATTGCAACCGTTTATACAATAATTTTTAATTGTTTGTGTGACTGTCCTTTGCCTGACTGGTGCTACAACTTGGCTCATTCATTCTGCATCATTTTGCGGTGCTGAAGGACATCATTCCGGTGAGTACAGTGTATCTGATACATTACTTCGTTAAGTTTTGATTTGTTTATCCGGATAACTATTTGTTTTGAATATCGGTAGTGTATAAACCTTCATGCTTTTACTGTCATTTTGGATTGTTTTGCAGATACAAAAATAGTTCTGTATCCGTAACCACATTTGACTTGGGCCTAGTTTCTACTGCTTATGACGTGTGCTGTATTGCTGCTGTGCGTTGGGTGTGTCCCATGATACATTTATTGCGTGTTGTCCTTTTCACTTGTGCTGGTGGTAAAGTTAATTGGGACTGATTGTTTCACTTCTGCCTTTGTGTTTGTACGGTAACTTTTAGCGTAAAGAGATTGTGTTTTCATAAATATATGTTTTTCTGCAAGCACAGATTTATTTCTCTAGCATTGCCATATTCTATTTTGGTTTTATATTTGTAGGTCCTAGACTCCTGACTCTTACCCAAGTTGAGTTGTTACTGTGACCTCCCTATTTTTGTGATAAGGGAGGAGTGAGATCGGAACAGCTGTGATTATTTTTCAAGTGACATCAGGCAAAAGAAACAAATTGTAATTTCCCATTTTAGGTTCGTAATTAGTAGCCATATATGTTTACAATTGTATCTGGTGTTTGTTTTGAATAGTATTTTGTGAGTGTTTGAGTAGTAAAAACTAAAGTGAGTAATAGTTTGTGTGTCAAATGATGTGTTGCTGATTATGATAATTACAGATTGGGGTAATTGGCATATCATTGGTCAGTATTAGTGAGTATATGTTTAAGATCCTTTCTTCATTAGTACATGTTGATTTAGTTTAGTTATTGGTACCTGTTTTAAACATATTCGCTGAGTGAATAGGTTGTTTGCATGGGTGCTAGTCATGGCGATGCCCATTAATTATTTATCCCGTAGCGAGTTTGTACGTCTTGGATTGTCGTCAATCCAAGTCAATGACATTTTGAAGCTCCGGAATGAGCATGGGAATGTCACTCAGGACGTGTTGGAGTCCTCTGACATTCCAGGGATCGAGGATCTCATCCCGAAATTTGTGTTCTGTCCGCAGTTAGAGCCTGAAGAGTCTCTACCTTCAGACACTGCGACTGCTGATCCCATTGAGACATCAAGGGGAGGAGTCCAATCTCGGGGGACTTCCCCGTACCCCCATGATGCATATCCTCCCCCCAAGGAGGATCAAACAGGGAAGACCCCATCTTCCCATGCAGGGCAGTTTCGTCACTGCTCAGTGCAGCAAGATAGATCCCGACAAGACACCCTATGTGGGAAGTCATATGGAGGTGCTTTCGATCATGACACCTCTGCCTCCGACTCCCAAGAATTTGAGGGTGTAGCAATCGGACAGAAAAGGTTTCAGCGACGTGGAGCTCCCAGAGGGAGGAGTTGGAATGATAGGGAGTACTCCCGAGATAGGGAGAATATTCACTCCCTACCCAAAGAGCATTCATACACACGTATGGGTGGCAGGGCATCGCAATGGGATTACAATGAAACCCAGTGGGGTAGGCAGGAGGGGTACCCTCCTAGCTCTGCCAGGAGAAGTGATTCCCATGACTTCTCCAATGATAGGCCTGGGATGGACCCACCACACCACTGGGGTTACGAATACCTCCCAAAGACTGTTACCTTCGATGGAACAGGTAATTGGAGGGCGTTTTGCCGCAAATTTGAGGCTTTCGCAAATGCGAGAAACTGGAGCCCGGCCCAGCGTTTGGATCAATTATGCTGGTGCCTATTGGGCAAGGCTAGCAATTTCTTTGAGTTCCTGATTAGTCGCGAGCCGGAGCTCAAATATTGTGAAGTCGTGTACCGCTTTGCAAAACGGTTCAATCGTCAGGAGCCAGCGGAGGCCGCGCAATTAGAGTTCAGCACTGCCAGTCAAAGCGCGGAGGAATCTCTTTGCGAATGGGCGGATCGTTTGAACGAACTTGCTAGTCGCGCATTTCCAGAAGTCCCAGAGAGAGCGGTGCAGCAACAGCTGGTACTCCGTCTATGCCAGGGGTGTACTGACAAGGAGGCAGGGTGGTATGCCCTTGACCGACACCCCCTGAATGTAGACGACGCAGTGGAAGCCTTACTACGGTGGTATCAACACTCCCGTATAGCAGTGTATGGCAGGCCACGCCAAGTCAAGACCATGGCCCTCAACCCAGAAGATGAGGGAGAAGCCCAGGACTGTAGGGTGGAAAATGCCCCCTTCCATTTAGGTCAAGGAGGTACACGAAATGGCCAACCTTTGCCCACAATGGAGCGCCGATTATCAAATTTAGAAGGCTCTGTTGAGCGACTGAGTAAGAGGTTGGATCGCCTAGCATCCATGGAAAACGTATTGGGATCCATGGGAAGGAAGCTAGACAACTTGTCCTCCTTAGGAAAACAGTTGAATCAACAAATGGAGAGACAGAACCCCCGTAATCCTGGGGGAGCTCCAAACTCTCCAGGACAGCAACCCCTTTGCGTCCACTGTGGAAAGGAAGGGCATGTTGAAAGGAACTGCCCAAATATGTCCAGACCTAACAACAAGAAGGTGCCACTCAGAAAAACCGAGGAGTCAAACTCCTCGGGGTCGGAGGATTAGGCCCTGCTCCGACCTGCACAACTGAGGGCCACCCTTCCACTGATATCCAGTACAGTGCTGGAGATGAGGATGGCAGTAGCCAGCCTGAATTTATCCCAGTATTTCCTATATTGTCACCAGACAGAGAGGGAGTAAACCAGGTAGGCAATGCACCCTCAAGTCAGAAAGGAAATACAGGTCAGTCAAGAGATGGAGATAAATCCTTTGGGGTGAGTCCCTTGAGGGAGTTGGACCCTCAAACACCCCTAGATGAGGTGGCTGTATGCAAGGTGAGATCAACTCCCTTGTTTGCAGTACCTATAAAGGTAGGTAACCATTTTCTAAAGGCAGTGGTGGACACTGTGGCGGAAATATCAATCATATCCCACCAGGTGTATGAAAAGTTACAACCTTGTCCACAAAAGATCAGGGATGTGTTTATTTCCGCAGATGGCCGTGATTTGAGGATGCCTGGTATGATTGTAGACCCCATTCGGATCAAACTAGGGGGTTGTGAGTTCTTGACGGAGGTTCATGTGGCCCCTATCGAAGGTGAAATGATGTTAGGGTTAGATCTCCTCCGTAAGTATAGAATTATACTGCACCTACAACATTCACGGCTAGAAATTGGGAATGTTCGCATCCCAATGATGCATGGTGAACAGTCACCATATGGACGAGCTTCTTGCGTGTGCTTGTTGAAACGCGCAATCATCCCTCCAAACACCTTGAAGAGGATTACTGGTGTGATACACCAGCCAGAGAAAGATCTTGGGATTAAGTTTACCCAGGGTATGCTTGGTAGTATCCCACGCTACTTATGCAGTAAGGTGAAAGGGATGGGATATGCATAGATATCAGGGCCACCCCCCTGTAAGGTGTTAACAGAGGTGTAACAAACCACCTCTATGCTTTCTCCTGTGATTGTGGAAGGTGGATTTATCACACCTTCCAGGTAGGGGTTTACCCTGCATAGCTCCCCAGCATGCTGGGCGAGTAGCTTCCCTGGTGGTTAGGACACTAGGCGATGAGGAAGATCCCATCACCTTTCTTGGGTGTAAGAAGTACACCCATGCCCGTTTGGAGCTGATACAGCCCAATACCTGTAAAGAGAGTGGTGGCTGCCACCACTAGATATTAGTCTTATAACCTAATGGGAGGATCAGACCCCCACGCAAGGATAAAGTATAGTTTGTATAGGATTTTGTAGGATAAGAAAGATTTGGTTAGGTATCTGTTTGAAAAAAAAAATTAAAGTATTTTCGGTTTATTAGTTTTATTTTTTAAAACAGATGCTAGGCTAGGGAAGTGTTTAATTCATTTTGGTCATACATTAAGGTTTTATGAGAGTTTTGGTGGCCAAAACAACATATTTGTTATGGTTCGCCAACTAAGCTTCTTCTGCATTCTATGCACGTCTTTGTTTTAAGAAGGTTTTCTTTGGCGGTTTTTATTTGTATATTGGTGTTCCTTGTAATAGGAACAGTCTTATATTTTGGGACTTAGGTCATCCCATGAGAGGGGTGTTTCCCCTATTTTAAGGTGTTGTTTTTAATGCTAGTTGGGGCTATAGGGTCTTTACTCCCTCCCAACATCAACGGTCCCTTGCACCTCCACTCAGTACATGAGTGACCTAGGCGGTGGCCCGCTGAACTGCCCTCGGCAGACCCCCGAGGGCTGGTCAGATTGTGCATTCCCATGGGTGGGGCTCTGCGAGATCCCCGGTTGTGCGGGATTTGGGGGTTATAGTTGGGTCTTTATTTTGGCCGGGGCTGTTTTTTTTTTCCTATTATGCCCCTTGTTTTATAAAACGGGGGGGGGGGGGGGAATGTAGTAGTAGCGCCCCCTAGCGGTTTCACCCTAACCCCCCTGTCTACACAGGGGAGGTATAAAAGGGATTGCCTGTACGCGCATCCCTCAGTTGTGACCTGGAACCTGATTGAAAGACATACTGACTGAGCTACAAGACAAGTTACAGTTGCAACTCACCAGTAGTGCCGGTAAGTACTACCGTTACTACAACAATATGATGTATAAGAGAGATGAAGCTGAAAAGAAAGCTAAAAAGACTAACAGAAGTAGAGATTGGAATGATTATAGAAAGTTGAAAAATGAAGTAACATCGACTATGAGAAAATTGAAGTAACATCGAGTATGAGAAAATTGAAGCATGTACTAAATGGTATTAATGAAAACCAAAGAAATAGTAAAAAGGTGTGGAAAGTTATACAAAAGATATTACCCACTAAAGCTAAAAATAGAGATGTGTGTAATGTTCAAATACACAATAGGGAAATTGCTGATTTTTTAGAATTGGCAAATGTGTTCAACAGTTATTTTTCGAACATAATACATCAGATAAAACAAGATACAATATTTCAAGGAGATTTTAGACAGTATGTGAAGACGGAGTTTGATTCAACTTGTGTATTTACAAGAGTGACTGAAAGTGATGTTCGCAATGTATTTGATAACATGTCCTTGAATAAAGCTACAGGTTTGGATGGAATACCTGCGAGATTCGTCAAATTGGCAACGCCATGTATTCTTCTACCACTTACTCACATAATAAATGTATCTCTTTTGAGTGGGGTCATCCCCCGTGATTGGAAATGTGCGAAAGTCGTTCCTTTATTCAAAGGCGATAAGGAAACAGAGTTAGCAACAGAGTTTCGACCTGCATGTATTTCCATTCTTCCGGTTTGGCTAAGGTCATTGAAAGAATTGTTAATTCTAAAGTCACCAAATACCTGTCTGAATAGTTTATTTTGTCTACTAATCAGTCGGAGTTTCGACGCGGTCACTCCACTACCACAGCTTTGTTAAATGTTACTGAAAATGTATTGTCCAGTATGGATAAAGGCCTGGTTTCTGGGCCCGTAACATTAGATTTGAAAAAGGCCTTTGATAATTATGGTCGACCACACAATAATGGTTGAAAAGTTAAGATTATATGGGTTTGACCACACAAGCCTGTTGTGGTTTACGAATTATTTAAAAGGAAGAATGCAAAGAACAGATGTGAATGGTGCCATGTCTAACCCTGCTCCAGTTGTGTACGGGGTGCTACAAGGTTCGATACTTATGGGGCCGGTATTATTTTTACTTTTTATAAACGATAATAAAAGTATGGTTACAGCTCGTTATTCCGAAGGTCCGTTATTCCGAAGGCTCTTTATTCCTAAGATTCGTTATTCCGAAGGTTCATTGTTCCGAATTTCATTTTCGGATTAACCAATCTTCGGAATAACGAACCTTCGGAATAACACCACAAATTTTCGGATTAACAAACCTGTAGGTATAGGGAATTTGCGTGTTTCGGAGTAACGACCCTTCGGAATAACGAACAGCACCCAACGAGATTACTCACACGGTTAAACATTGTGGTTCATCTCTTTATGCAGATGATACATATATGTATTTTTCTTCTTATAATCCTGTTGAAAGGACAACACGTGTAAATCAAGATTTGAAAGAGTTTTCTATGTGGTTGACGGCGAATAACCTTGTTTTGAATGCTGATAAATCAGAATAAATGATTTTGGATTCCAGGAAGAAGTTGAAGTGTTATAATGATTCTGGTATTATCCTTCAAATAAATGGTAAACATGTGAAAGAAGTATATAAATATAGCCCAGCATGGCTACGAGCACATATAATAAAGTATAGAATAGGATAGAAAGGTTTAGGAAAACAGGGCATTACAGTTGTTTACCAAGTCACCCTGTGACGTCAATATTAATTAGTCTTTCCCCTTCATGGAGTTTATGAACCCTTTGAAAACCCTTTGCTTCCAGCTAGACTTTTTTTTTCAATCCCCCTCTCCCAAAAAAAGTTATTGGTCCTAGGAATTCATGAGTTTGACATTGGCTACTTTCTGCAGCTAGTGGTCAGTTCCCTGCACTCTCCATCCCCAAAGCCCCAGTCCAAATTACGGGTGACGTGTTTTTGCCCTCTGATCCCTAAACATGAATGACCCTCTGAGCTGGAAGGTCGTTCTCCAGCCAGAACTTCTCCTTTATTTTGACGTACTTTAGGGGAGCGGGTCAGACAGGAATTACAAAGACAATTTCAGGGGCAACAACTCAGAACAATCATGACGATAACGTTGAACGCTATAAGGACACAAGTATTCATTTGCTTTATCATTTTGTTATCCAAGAAACAATAAAGTCTTGACCTCTGGTTACAGAGAAAGAGGAAATAAAAAAAAAAATAAAAGACAGTGGGCGAGTTAATCAGAAATGGAGATGAATCAGAGAAAACGGAGTTCCACAGAAACTAATGGGAGGAGCTAATGGAATATCTGACCAATAGGAAATTAATTTCCAGTGAAGATCACACCCAAAAATAAGATTTACCCAATGAAATACTTTTAGGGAAAGGATGCCAATAGTAAATTTGTCATACAAGACCTTGTTTGAGCAGAGATTATTAGAGAGGGGAAACAATAATCAGAGCAGAGGAGCTACGTGATGAGAGAGACCGGAAGATAGAGAAGGGGCAAGAATAGTTGGAGACCACAGAGATAGAGTCAGGAGATCCCCTCCCTTGTACATCATGCTCCACTCCATATTAATCAACTAAACTCTATAAACCGTGTGAATGTGACAAGGATCTTGCTTGGACTGCTCTAAAGTTAACGAGTTAACTGGTGGACAACGACAAGTTGAGAAACTGTACGCCACGACCAGACAGAACTTTGGTTTACACCAGTCTGAGTGTAACGAACTCCAAATAATGTAGTTGACTGGTGTCATCGGAGATGTTGAAGCGTCCTGTCAGATTGCCACAACGTGGACGGCAATGGTGACGAATCGTTTAAGGAAGCAGTGAAAGCAAACCGGTTAAAACAGACGCCCCAGCCCTCGGACGAGCTCGACGTGCAGGCGAGAACCTCATCCTGCGACCATGCCGATGTCGAGATAAGTGGCAGAACATCATTGATCTCTACTGAAAAAAACCCCTCCCTTGAAAAGTGTTAATGAAATAATGGTCTCCAAAGCCTGTGGAAGAGTTAAGTGATGACTGATGTGTTTCACTGTGTAGTAAGAAAAGAAAATTGTTTGTGATTAAGTTTCCGTTTCAGACCTACGAGAAGGCAGGTTGGTGAATAAATATGCTGTTAGCAGCATTGACATTACCCCTGTAAATTGTATCATTCTCCCGCATTTTGTATTCACTGTTGTTGTGAAGAAATGTATTATCTAGTCTCTTTCTGACGTTTGGAAATTTGATGATGTTTGGTGTCTATGTGATTACCTAGCCCCCGACCAGTACAGACTAGACCAGACCAGACCAGGGAGGTGGAGTCTCACTTCCCTGACCAGACCAACATTTATCTGCCTCTGTACAACATTGGCCGCCCCTTGAGACAGTTTAATAAGGGGTGTGGGGGTGACATGGAACTCACCGACCGTCTTTCCCGTTATCAGCACGATGCTCTTGTATTTCTATAATAGGTGTAGGATTTTTGTTTAGCATTTGTAAGAAATATGATAAATATGTGCACCTCTCAACTGGTAGTATGTAGGTTAAGTTCTTGTAGCGAATATTTGTTTTTGTTGTCAATGTTTATTCATATGTTTTGACTTTGCCTTTATTCGTTCTGGCATTGAATGATATGGTAATCAATGTTCAGGAAAGGGATGAATGTGTAGATCCTGCTAAAATTCGAGTAAAATGATGCAATGGTAATACAAACTGTGATATTTAAAGATCACTATTTTGTTCTTTTCTCTGAGAAGCTATCACTTTATTAAACCTTTGAAATACACACAGGTGTGGGGGCTACATAAATGTAAATATTTAGGAGAAGTATTTGATCTAAAATTAACATGGAAACTTCACGAGGATTACATAAGAGGTAAAATTTTGAGAAATTTGTTCCTACTGAGGAAAATCGAGTTTTTTGTGATTTTTAAAGTTGCAGAAATGTTGTATTTTTCTATCATTCAATATCATCTGGATTATTGCTCACCAGTATGGAGTATTGCTATGAAAGTCCACTTTGAATAGGCTGTTTGTTTTACAGAAAAGGGCTTTACGTATTGTTTTAAAGGTAGATAATCTAAAAAGAACCTCAATTTGGTTTAGTAAATCAGGTATTTATTCGATGCATGTATATGTTTGTTGGAAAAGAGTAAATGTGCCTGTGCACCAAAAAACGAACAAAAAGTCGCACACACTGATTTTATGTGAGGACTGAATAAAGTTGAAAACTGTCCACCGAGCCGATGTTGACTTTTTCATATTTTCTGAAACAGCAAGTCTTTTTCTACATTATACTAAAATTCGGGATCATAAAACAGGCAGGAAAATTTGCTTTTTAGCCGATTTTCTGGAACATTATTTGGCAGAATAGTGTGATTAAATGTGTCTTTAGAGTCCCGTTTTCATTTCTTAAAAACCTTGTACACACTCTTCACTTTCAAGTCCTATAACTTTTGAAGGGACACTGCTGCTGCTTTCAAAGTTGGCATTAATTAAGGACAAAATGTGTTAATAAGGCATGATCAATTTCAATTTAATCAGATACACCCTTCATTGTTGTTACTCCGGTGGTTTACATCCTGTTTTTTTGTCCCATTCATTGTGCAGCCAGCACGGCTTGTTAAAGATTAAGCGCTTGAATAGACACTGTACTTCAGAGCGTCTTTTCTCAGTTCACACTTTTCCTGAGTGCGTACCTTCTTTCCAATATTCTGGTAATACAGGTTTGCCCCCGTTTAGCCTGAACGGGGTCAGGCTAAACTCGGACTCGGGGATAACTCGCCCTCGCTTTGACGGCGGGCTGAGTTGTATTGGTTGTCCCTCTGGATTGTACAGTGTTGTACTATGAGAACGGCCTGTATAAACTAGCACTTCGCGTTCTGGCTACTTGCAGTAATGGTCCGAGATGTTAAAACGGGCGCATCAAAAGATCTCTTTGGCGCGCATGCAAAATTAGTGTGCGCCTATCGGGCACCTCTAAAAACAAAATGACGCTTGATAAACAACAACAAATACTCCATATTTCCTTCATTCTTGTTCACTTAGCGTATGAGTACATTTCCGTATGTCTTCGCGTTTTTCTTTTTTCTGTTTCTATTTCATTTGTTTTTCCTGGACCAAAAGTCACTTGTATTTCTTTTGTTAATTCACCAGTCTTGTGTCCTTCTCACTCTCCCTTTTATTCACCTTCATTTCCCTTCTTTCTCCCTCCTCTCTCTCTCTTTCTCGTCATATTTCCCTTTCTTTTCTTTTTTTTCACCTTATATCGTGTATATATTGTATATTTCTATACATTTTTTTTTCTTTTCATCAATCGCATTTCATTCTTATTTTCTTTTTTATAGTTTTTTTGTACACTTTTTAGACTTATTTGTAATTCTGTATTCATCTGTGCTATTTCATTGCACTCCGATACCCTGAGTATGGGTTGTTGAGTAAATAAACTTTCAAACTTTCAAACTCTCAAAGACAGCGCGTCTCAGCAACTGAGGTGATGTGCGTATAGGCTTGAAGGACCACGCGCTGTCCATTTGTTTTGTACAGGATTATCACGCGCTTTCCTGTCTGTTCAGTTAGGCCTCGTTTGGTATTATGCAGTAGAATATGGCGATCACGAACTGCTAGTAAATTGTCTGAAATAGGGTCGAGTTTTCCCTGAGACCGACTTAGTCTGGATTCTTGTGGAATAAAAGTCGGTTTTCTTACTTTTATTATTTTTCTCAAAATACTCCAAAAACGACTCATCATCCCGGCAAATCGCGTCAGCCAGGTAAGTTTCTTAAGTAGACTCTTTCGATATATTGCAAGCAAATATGAAATGGTGCCAGACGGGTTCTCAAACCCTTACCAAAAATATGTTTTCAATTTAAGTTGAGCTCGCTGAGCATATTTCTATCGTTTTTTTTTTTTAGTCCGCTATTTCTATTACTGCCATTATTGTAATATATTGTTTTAATATCAGGGCCGGCGCAGCGTTTTCAAAAGAAAAAAAAAAAGCAAAAAAAAAAAAAAAGGCCTCAGCTCATCTCTTCCCATCCACTTCCGGGTTTCTTCAGCTCTCTCTTCAGATCTCTGTCTATTTCTATTCTAGTGCCACTTTCGTACTTCCGGGTTGAAAAAAAAGTGTGGGGGCCCAAAATGATGACACCTTATGTATTCCTTTGTATGGTGCACAAAAAGTGTGAGGGCCCGAGCCCCCACGATTGCTCCGGCCATGAATATGTCGACTGTAAGTCCTTTTGTGCATACTTGTTTATTACTACTGAAATAATTTTGCTGAATTATATCAATTTGTCGACTGTAAGTCACTTTTTTTTTTTAATTCTTACAATGATTCCATACCCATGCTGTGCAAGTCTTAAAGGGATTGTATAGTTTTGGTTGAGACCTAATTTCAGGTTTCAAACATTGTTTTTGTGAGATAATGAGAAACCTCTTGTGAAACATGAAAGAGCATGTAATTCTATGAGGAATTCAACATTTATTTGATGAAAATTGGTTTTGAAATGGCTGAGATATCCAAAAAAGAACGATTCTAATAAAGTGTGGGACCCACACTTTATTACGATCGCTTTGTTTTACTTTGTTTTTAGATGTTTCAGTCAATCCAAACTCGATTTTCATCAAATAAACTTTGAATTCCTCTTAAAATGGTATGCTCTGTACTATATCATAAGTGTTTTCTTGGTATCTCGCAAAAAGTTAAAAGCCTAATTCTCATCTCCACCAATACTGTACCATCCCTTTCATGTGTATTTATCGCTATTGTTGTTTTCATATGTATTTTTTATGTATGTCAAGTGGACCTCTTTGAAAATCAGCTGTCCTGAAAGGGCTATCCACCCTATTGCTGGAAATAAATAAATAAAGATAAAATAAAATGTGTCCATTTATTGCCAACAAGTGAACTGATGTTTACACCATTAAATAAATCAGAATGTACAAGCGAAGCAAAGTATTGTGTCAACATCACTTTTGCATTCTGCTTCTTCTACTGACAGATTGTTGAATAAAGCCGTATACAGGATAAGTTGTCATATCCATAACACATCTTCACCAGGATACTTACCAGAGTCCTAGGTACAACAGCAAAACAATATATTGCTTACCATTGATTCATATTTTATTCATTGGCAAAAACACCTTTTTCCTTTTACGTCGCGCATTCACTTATTCACGACTATTCACAAGAGTATTTAAAACGAAACGGTTTACACAAACATACATAGACGCGACAATAACACAAAGTGATGAAAAAGAGAACAGAAAAAGATAAGGCATTTTACTTTCAAATCTAATAGACATCTAGTAAGACTAAAAGTAGGATCTTATCAACATTCTTTGAACATGGAGTTACAGAGACAGAAAACGAAAAGTTCCACCACACAAACAGTTACTGAGTATAATGCGACATGAAGTTATCGTCGTATAAAAGTAGCGCCATAGGTAACCATGTATCACAAAACGAACAAAAATTCGCACCCCTTGATTTTACGTGAGGACTCAAAAAAGGTCAAATGTGTCAACCGAGTCAATCTTTAGTTTTTTTTTATATATTCTGAAAGAACTATCCTTCTTTTACATTATTTTTTAGTTTGCGATCATAACATGATTGGTGTATTTTTAGCAGTTTTTCTACAACCCCTTTGGGGGGAAATAGAATGATGAAGTGTCTTGAAATAACTTGAAAGGATAACTCCACTGCTTTGAAAGTTAGCATTAATCATGGACAGAATGTGTTGATAGAACATACTTAATGACAGCTAATCTGATAATCCCTTCATTGTTGTTGCTCCGGTGGTTTACATCCTGTGTTTTGTCCCTTTCATTGCACGGCTAGCACGGCTTGGTAAAGAAAGATGAAGTTTTTTCTAAATTCACACTTTTCCATAGTGTGTGCTTTCTTTCTAGTATCTAGAAAGGTTAGGAGAGTCCATTTGAATTGAGTTATACATCATTTAAAGTTCAGAATCTGCTCTTTTAGCATCTGCCCTTAACTAAAAATTCATGTCTGGCGACTTTTCGCTGGTTTTGTGATGCAGGGTCATATAATTATGTGTCGCACTGACACCTGAAGATAACTAGTCAAAGACCTGGCTTAAATTATTAAAGGTCATAGAACACTTGACAAATATGAATGACCACAGCATAAACTCGTTTTTTTTTTTTTAATTAACAGCATATTACACACTGCGCTAATAAGCTGAACATAGGAGACAAATAATTATGATTGCTTAAGGTTCTCAAGGTACCACCCAAGCTCACTTTACTTCAGTACTCCTCTAAAATATCAATCATCACCAACAAGAACAATAACTTGTGCTAAACAAGTCATACATGTCATATACAGGTCATACATGGTATATGATAACTTTACCATCTACTTTATATACATACGCAAATTAGCTCATTATGCTAATTACTATATTTAAGACACTTGCATCATTCGAAATGTTGGTGTTGTGAATGGAGTTGTCGTTACAGAAAGTCCTTCACTCGTTTACCCTTCATCAGCCTGAGATATGGGAGATGCTTTTAATAGCAAAACAAGTCCGTCCTCAACGGGTTAAAACGTTGTGTTTCCCTTGTTTTCAGGCTTCCTGTGTATTAGCAATAATGATATAACATATTTTACATATGCTAATTTCGTAATTATACTATGCAATAAAAGAAAAATGCCCAAGGTTGCCAAGGTGGCAGCGAAGCTAAATCTACTTCAATAATCTTATAGAACGCGAATAAAAACAAACAAACAAACAACAACAACCGTGTACTTTATCCACTTTCCAAAACCGTATACATGGTATAATCTCCTACAACTTTTATCCAGACAATAAATACACCGAAACGTTATGGATTCAAGGCAACAATTATTCTTTTTTTTAATTTAATTCTCATTTTGTGATAAAACGATAAAACACTGTTTAATTTTACGATACGGTACACACACACACACAAAAACTAACGTTGAAATATATGTGGTAAGAGGTATAAAATTCACTTACATAATGCAGCACTGAATTATCTAGACAGACATACTATGTACACACACAATCATCCGCTGCACACAAACACAAACACACGCAAAGCAACGTTTGTAGAAAACTTTATATGCTACAAGAAACGAAATTGACATCGATAGTTATATTAGTTAATTCAAGTATAATTATTTCAATTATCCATATCAAAGTCATGTAAGAAATGTAATGGAAACATATAGATACTGCTCAGATTGCACATCATTTTCAGATTCGTTTATTTCAATAATTGCTAAAGTAAGCCTTAAGTTTAGATACATGAAAGGGTGTCACTTCGATTCATAAAGCAATACCTAAAAAAGGAGATTCCTACAGGGAAAATTGTACTTTAATAGCAGCTTGATATGTTCCTCTTTCTGACACCTCCGTAGACACTGATGATCAATTAATGTACACGTTCACAAAATCAAAATGATCCACAACATCATCATAATTATAAGAAATTTCCTGCTTCACTATTCTTTTGTAACAGAGGATATAGCGATATGAGAGTTGATGGTAGTATCGTTATTTGCAATATATTATTGTTACTAATCATCACGAAAAAGGGTCCGCAAAAGTGGCGAATATCACACCAGGAATCTCCGCGAGGACGTAGATGATAATTCCTCCTATCTCCTACTTGAATACTCACATAATCCCCGATAACGTTGCACCAGTAAAATTCCATACCTGTGTAGATGTACACAATACATAATAGTACAAAATACAAAATAAAACATATCTCTTTCTATAGTGTGCAGCCCATATACGTTATATAATGTGAGAGACAGCACCGAAACTATTATTCTCTGCCTTGCTCTGCATCACTTATTTCAGCCCACAATAGCCAGATCAATTGTAAGTGGAATCGGATAGTTAGATTATCATTGTATTCCAATCTGCTTCTTTTTGACTGCACAAGGTAAGCTGCGAGACGATAGTGCAGTCGGTGATGACTTGCCTAAAGTCTCTCTACAGCTGGTAACTTTACTAAGAGATTGCTAGATTATCATCAAACTAAATCAAATAAAGGTAAATAATCTCATAAATTTCATATTCTTTATACGTGTTTTGTGATATTTATAGTATTTTGCATTGTATGTTTTGCAGAGGGAGGGATTTTTTTTTTTTAGTTTCTACAGTGCTTTCAAAAATACGATAACCAAAAACTTTGGACCAATACTATTTCAAAACATTGTACTATGGAGACTACAACGTAGGTCGTAAGGAATTGGGAACTGTTCCTCTTTCCTTTGAAAGCTAATTGTCGTGACGATTATCATGTATGATGGAGTAAGTTGCTTTTAAAAACAGCAATGAAAATTTGCACTTTTTCCAAGTTTGCTCATTGTTATATTATTTTCAGCACATACGTATACGCACTTATTTTCAAATAAATAAAAAGTATTTGAATGCATAATTTAAAAAAAATGTACAAACAAATTGTGGATATTGGTTAATAATCTGTAAAGGAAGAAATACTTTCGTCATATTAAGTGCTTTATAGTAGCAGCGATCGGCAATAGACTCTAAAAGAAATGAAATGAAGATGAAGCCCAAATTACGTTTCAGGTATTACAAAATAACAATTTCACGTAAATAAAAAGAAAACAGATAGCTGTTAAGGTTTCAATATACAGCTTCTTACGTTCGAAATTTATACGTGTGTGGTGTGGGAGAACTACGTTTGATGAAATCACATTCTTGACGTGTCCATCAAATGTCACTTGCATGACCGTACTCTCATTAAGAACCAGATAGAGAAGTCTGCGGATGAAAGATGTAAGACATAAGAATATCTGCCACCTTACACTTGGGATTAAACATACACATTCCTTATACCTGTACCTTTGCGTTTGCTGTGGCCCATTACCTACGAGAGCAACCAATGACGTTATGTGCAAAGCCATCGTTACTGAATAATATGTTTACTGAAAACACCTAAATTTCATCAACTTTTAGACACTATATACAATCCATACCATTACTATCTGATTCCGTTCTTCAAGAAACATGCATTTGTTTCCTAAGAGGTAAAAGTCACTCCAAATATCGAGGTATCAGTTGACCAGTGGTTTTTGAGGGTGCCTGTATCATTCGAGCCATACGAGATCTTAACTCATCTCTCTCCCTCTCTCTCTCTCTCTCTATATATATATATATATATATATATATATATATATATATATATATATATATATATAGTGGGTCTCTGAACCGTTTATCTTCGTGATAGTAACCCACTATATATATATATATATATATATATATAGTGGGTCTCTGAACCGTTTATCTTCGTGATAGTAAATCGGAGCATGACGTTGGCAATGTAAGTCCATTGAAAAGCTATCAGGGATTCATTTTTGTCATGTTTTTGAACACTGATTTCATCCTTTCATCTTTGGCTGTTCGTGGAGGGAACCAGTCCATGGATGCGTCGTTGCTACGCCAAACGCGCACATACACACTGCGCGGTTACCATGCACTGTGGCAGCAACTACCAGACTAGACGCATTTCATCACAAGCAGGTTAGTTTTGAAATCCGTCCGACCAGGAGCAGACGTATTCCCTTGTGTGTATGTTCTGCTTCAGAAACGGATTTTATTCTAACATCACATCGCATCCTGGTCGCTGATGAAGAATGCGATGACTAACCTGTTTGGTGTCTTGTTTCTAAAACATGCGCTTTCCTCGCCAGGATAAAGCGGCGTTTTAATGCCATATTAGGTTTTAATCTCATTCACTTCTGTTCGTTATTGATCAGTGACTACCAGGAAAGGCTGGTTGACTATCAGGTAAAGTCTGATTGACTACGGGAAAGACCGTTGACTATCAGGAAAGTCTGATACAGTATTCCATCACGGACAAGGCACAACTACTGGCTGGGATGTCTCTATGGGGGCCGGAGGTGTGAGTTTGCGTCAGTGAAAGACAAGATGAGGTGGGTCTCTGAACCGTTTATCTTCGTGATAGTAAATCGGAGCATGACGTTGGCAATGTAAGTCCATTGAAAAGCTATCAGGGATTCATTTTTGTCATGTTTTTGAACACTGATTTCATCCTTTCATCTTTGGCTGTTCGTGGAGGGAACCAGTCCATGGATGCGTCGTTGCTACGCCAAACGCGCACATACACACTGCGCGGTTACCATGCACTGTGGCAGCAACTACCAGACTAGACGCATTTCATCACAAGCAGGTTAGTTTTGAAATCCGTCCGACCAGGAGCAGACGTATTCCCTTGTGTGTATGTTCTGCTTCAGAAACGGATTTTATTCTAACATCACATCGCATCCTGGTCGCTGATGAAGAATGCGATGACTAACCTGTTTGGTGTCTTGTTTCTAAAACATGCGCTTTCCTCGCCAGGATAAAGCGGCGTTTTAATGCCATATTAGGTTTTAATCTCATTCACTTCTGTTCGTTATTGATCAGTGACTACCAGGAAAGGCTGGTTGACTATCAGGTAAAGTCTGATTGACTACGGGAAAGTCTGATACAGTATTCCATCACGGACAAGGCACAACTACTGGCTGGGATGTCTCTATGGGGGCCGGAGGTGTGAGTTTGCGTCAGTGAAAGACAAGATGAGGTGGGTCTCTGAACCGTTTATCTTCGTGATAGTAAATCGGAGCATGACGTTGGCAATGTAAGTCCATTGAAAAGCTATCAGGGATTCATTTTTGTCATGTTTTTGAACACTGATTTCATCCTTTCATCTTTGGCTGTTCGTGGAGGGAACCAGTCCATGGATGCGTCGTTGCTACGCCAAACGCGCACATACACACTGCGCGGTTACCATGCACTGTGGCAGCAACTACCAGACTAGACGCATTTCATCACAAGCAGGTTAGTTTTGAAATCCGTCCGACCAGGAGCAGACGTATTCCCTTGTGTGTATGTTCTGCTTCAGAAACGGATTTTATTCTAACATCACATCGCATCCTGGTCGCTGATGAAGAATGCGATGACTAACCTGTTTGGTGTCTTGTTTCTAAAACATGCGCTTTCCTCGCCAGGATAAAGCGGCGTTTTAATGCCATATTAGGTTTTAATCTCATTCACTTCTGTTCGTTATTGATCAGTGACTACCAGGAAAGGCTGGTTGACTATCAGGTAAAGTCTGATTGACTACGGGAAAGACCGTTGACTATCAGGAAAGTCTGATACAGTATTCCATCACGGACAAGGCACAACTACTGGCTGGGATGTCTCTATGGGGGCCGGAGGTGTGAGTTTGCGTCAGTGAAAGACAAGATGAGGTGGGTCTCTGAACCGTTTATCTTCGTGATAGTAAATCGGAGCATGACGTTGGCAATGTAAGTCCATTGAAAAGCTATCAGGGATTCATTTTTGTCATGTTTTTGAACACTGATTTCATCCTTTCATCTTTGGCTGTTCGTGGAGGGAACCAGTCCATGGATGCGTCGTTGCTACGCCAAACGCGCACATACACACTGCGCGGTTACCATGCACTGTGGCAGCAACTACCAGACTAGACGCATTTCATCACAAGCAGGTTAGTTTTGAAATCCGTCCGACCAGGAGCAGACGTATTCCCTTGTGTGTATGTTCTGCTTCAGAAACGGATTTTATTCTAACATCACATCGCATCCTGGTCGCTGATGAAGAATGCGATGACTAACCTGTTTGGTGTCTTGTTTCTAAAACATGCGCTTTCCTCGCCAGGATAAAGCGGCGTTTTAATGCCATATTAGGTTTTAATCTCATTCACTTCTGTTCGTTATTGATCAGTGACTACCAGGAAAGGCTGGTTGACTATCAGGTAAAGTCTGATTGACTACGGGAAAGACCGTTGACTATCAGGAAAGTCTGATACAGTATTCCATCACGGACAAGGCACAACTACTGGCTGGGATGTCTCTATGGGGGCCGGAGGTGTGAGTTTGCGTCAGTGAAAGACAAGATGAGGTGGGTCTCTGAACCGTTTATCTTCGTGATAGTAAATCGGAGCATGACGTTGGCAATGTAAGTCCATTGAAAAGCTATCAGGGATTCATTTTTGTCATGTTTTTGAACACTGATTTCATCCTTTCATCTTTGGCTGTTCGTGGAGGGAACCAGTCCATGGATGCGTCGTTGCTACGCCAAACGCGCACATACACACTGCGCGGTTACCATGCACTGTGGCAGCAACTACCAGACTAGACGCATTTCATCACAAGCAGGTTAGTTTTGAAATCCGTCCGACCAGGAGCAGACGTATTCCCTTGTGTGTATGTTCTGCTTCAGAAACGGATTTTATTCTAACATCACATCGCATCCTGGTCGCTGATGAAGAATGCGATGACTAACCTGTTTGGTGTCTTGTTTCTAAAACATGCGCTTTCCTCGCCAGGATAAAGCGGCGTTTTAATGCCATATTAGGTTTTAATCTCATTCACTTCTGTTCGTTATTGATCAGTGACTACCAGGAAAGGCTGGTTGACTATCAGGTAAAGTCTGATTGACTACGGGAAAGACCGTTGACTATCAGGAAAGTCTGATACAGTATTCCATCACGGACAAGGCACAACTACTGGCTGGGATGTCTCTATGGGGGCCGGAGGTGTGAGTTTGCGTCAGTGAAAGACAAGATGAGGTGGGTCTCTGAACCGTTTATCTTCGTGATAGTAAATCGGAGCATGACGTTGGCAATGTAAGTCCATTGAAAAGCTATCAGGGATTCATTTTTGTCATGTTTTTGAACACTGATTTCATCCTTTCATCTTTGGCTGTTCGTGGAGGGAACCAGTCCATGGATGCGTCGTTGCTACGCCAAACGCGCACATACACACTGCGCGGTTACCATGCACTGTGGCAGCAACTACCAGACTAGACGCATTTCATCACAAGCAGGTTAGTTTTGAAATCCGTCCGACCAGGAGCAGACGTATTCCCTTGTGTGTATGTTCTGCTTCAGAAACGGATTTTATTCTAACATCACATCGCATCCTGGTCGCTGATGAAGAATGCGATGACTAACCTGTTTGGTGTCTTGTTTCTAAAACATGCGCTTTCCTCGCCAGGATAAAGCGGCGTTTTAATGCCATATTAGGTTTTAATCTCATATAGATATAGATAATGTATTTTACGTGAAATTACTACTCTTTCTTGGAGTGAATTATTCCTGTTCTTAATGGCTATAAAGGAGCGTGTAATGTACATCATGATTTCAACAATCATGATCATAATTATTCACAAAGATGCCATTACAGACAAAGACGTGCTTGGACAAGGCTTTGACGTTGCACCATTCAGTAATATTCAATAGGTAAGGAGCTATAAAAGCTATGAATTCAGAAGTCACCTGTTTTTGATGTCAAGATGCATTGTTGAGTTTACACCGGAATCGTGGAGCCTTAGAATGATACGTATTGGACCCCTGCTCATACCTGTGCGCAAAACTGTCAAGGTATTTCCATTTTCCTTGTAGTTCAGCATGTAAAGTTTCTGATCAGAATGGTCGAGGGAGAGGGCTAGTCCCTTACCAGGCAAACCTGTAAAACCAAACATGAACAAAAACGGGAAAAAAAAGATAATTATGAAACGCTTTGATTTTTTTTCCATTCTTGATTGATTTTAGGAACCAGCTTCATCGAAAAAACAAGATTTTGAGAGTGTTAACATTCGACTGGGTAACACTTGTTTATTTGGCTACGTCACGTGTAACTCTATTAACACGTTTTGTGAATCAGGGGCAATAAATATGTATCCTCCCTGTAAATCAATCTCAGTCAATTTTCTTTCCGCAGGGTAATTATCTATTCAGTAGTACACAATTCAGGGAAAAGAATATTCTGAAATGTCAAGATTGTTTCTTTTCATTTGGCTAAACGGACGGGAGTGTCATCGTTTTCTATGAGCTTTCAAAGTCAAATTTGTATTCCTTACTATCAGTGATTTCGGTGGTTGATGTGTCTAGAAGAGAAGACCGAATGACCGAGTTTGTGCCCTCACAAATCCAGTACACAGCTTTCTCAACAGGATCAAATGACAGAACAGATGGTGTCGGTGAGGGTGCTGCCCATTTATATGTGCTGAAACTTCCGATTTCTATAATCACTTTCAATGTCAAGTCAGCTACGAAAAATAAATTGGATCTTGAAATGACTGCAAAAGAGCGCTCCTCTGGTAGAGAGTCTGACAAAAACAAATATGAATAATTGCTGTTATTGTTTCATGCATCCATAAGCGTGGTAACCGTGAAGAAGAGATATTCGTGCACAAAAAAAAAAATCAAAATAATCAGGATATTCCAATCTCTCCGATATATAGCAGTAACTATTAGTAAATGGAAAGAACGCTACAAACTTATTCCGTTTCAACGACTTCTTTAGAAAAAAAAAAGAAAGTCGGCATGAAGGCAGAATTAAATTTAAAGGCCGTTTCGCACCTTTCCAGGCAAGCCTTGCGTGTGATTTGCGAAGAACAATTTTTGCTACCCGGAAGTTCCCCCGAATAGACACACATGACAGTACCTATCACGTATCTCACCCGAAGTTACCCGTAGTTGCGCACGCAGGTCCAATTTACCCGCAGCCCCCCCCCCCCCCCCCCCCCAAAAAAAAATGTGGTCTGGTACACCTTATCGGGCTTGTTGCGTATGAGGGTTTTCCAGCACGCAGAACTTTTTCTTTTCTTTTCTTTTTTTTGTGTTTTGTTTCGCGGGCAGACAAGGATTTCGGCGAGTTTCGCGTGCGTCATGTATGCTGGATCCTTGTTACGTACGTTCTACGTCCATTCCATGTGACCTGCGTGTCAGGCGCATTGGTGGCGAGTGAGGGCTGACAACTTGGTGACAGAATCCCTCTGACGGAATATGGCGGAAGTCCAACATGATGATGCATAGATGCATAAATCCACGGGCTATCTACTTACTTCAAGCGGGTCAAGTGCTTATGACTTGCGGCAGCTACGGGCATCCAACTGGTGCTCTGCGTTGGTCTCTGCGGACAATCCCCGCGACTGACGCGGAAAAATGTTTTGGTCAAGGCCGTGTCACACCATAACGCGGGATTGTGGCGAGGAGGTAGTTTCCAGCACGTAGAAGATTTTCAGCGGGCGAACAAGAATGTTTGCAATTTTCATTCATGCCTTGTCATACCGTACGGGGGAAATTCTGCGGCTTGACTTGCGGGGAAACAAATTTACTCCAAGTAGCTCTCCGCTGTTGGTCCGCACCTGACAGTATCTAGCGCGTAGTTGCCCGTAGTTGTCGATAATTGTGGCTGACGTAGCACTGCCGCAAGTTGGTCTATCTATCAAGGGGTGAAATCCGGAAGAAACACTTACATTTACAAACTCCAGTATTGATGAACTTATATCTTTTTTTAGTGAAATCGATGTTATAATCTCCCATCAAATATACGCAATTTTGTTTTATATCAAATTCACTGATCAGTTTCTCACAAAAAAGGAGTAAATGTAGAAATGGAGTATTTTGGTTGGCGATATATCACTCCGTCTATAATATTTCGAAATGATTTATAATTAATTTTGATGATTAATGATGATCAACTACTTCACATTGCTCCTTGGACTCATAATGTGTAAAGTTTAGCTCTTCTCGGATGAAGAGGCCAACTCCACCCCCACGACCAGTTGGTCGGTCCACATGGATAAATTTGTAACCGTCAAGTGCAAAAGGAACATATATAGCTGAATTTATCCACGTTTCAGATATAGCTCTCACTGAAAACTTAAATTATAATGCATAAAAGGTAAGTATGGATTCTACCAAAATTTTCTCACATGCTCCTTGCATTGAAATGAATCATGCTGAAGTTTTTTGTCACTGAGCAGTTTTGTATTGCTTCATTCAATACAGAAGTCAAGAAATATTTAGTTTTTGATGGGACTAAAAATCTTATCCATTTAATGTTCAACTTCATAATCATCAGGATCTATATTGGAAGAATTCACAAAATTGTCTTTGGATTATTTCATCGACGTAGACAAAGGACTTAAACTTATAATCTCCGATTTTTCCTAATGGGAAATGAATTGAGTGATTGTATTTGTCGTTCAGGTTTGAGCAAATATCTATATCAGTTGAGTTATATGTTTCCATATTTACATTTTGTTTAATACGGTCTTCCTTTGTCGCAAAATCATATGGCATTTCTAGAGAAAGTATTAATACAAAGGGAAAATAAACAACAGGACAATTGTCAAACACAAAAGAAGGCAAATACAGTAGTTAGCACTGGAAGTGACAATGAACAAAGAATATGTATACATATAAAAATATATATTTCGCTCCTACGATCAAAACAGTATAATGGGGAAAATATATGTGAAGAGCAAAGAAAAAACACACAAACAAACAAACAAACAAACATGGTTCAAATTAACAAGCGTATAGATTTTTGGAATGTGTCAGGAGTGACATGCAACTTTTCTATTATTGCCATCAAAGTTTGTGCAAGTCTTGTTTGCTGCGTATTGTGTTTGTATCATCGCTTGATGATATAAAAATAATAATGACCACAGACGAATTTCAATAATATGTAAACAGAAAACGCATCTGAACGCATCTGTCTCAGAATAAGAATTTTTGAAAATGGTTATACATCCAAATTTGTATCAATGGTTATGTATAATGTCAATATGTACGCATTTACCAGCGTGTTTTTTTTTTGTAGTTTCATAAACCTTTGAAAAGTTTTGTAATTGTTGTTATATGATGATTGTTTACTGTACTTATATGTGGATTGCTTATTGTTTTCTTCTTCACTCGTTTTCTCTTTGTTTTTCCCCAGCGCTTTAATAGAAATATGATATCAAACGCTCCATCAATGTTATGTATTATAATATTAAAAGAAAGTGCAAGTCCTTACTCTCTGGTTCACATAGAACCCATGGATCCACAGCAAAAACGGAAGTTTCCCCCGCTGCCTTTGACGACGAGCTCTTCGACACAAGTTGTAAGGTGCGTCCGTTCCCCATTTGCGTTTTGCCGCAGATGGTGATTATTTTCTTGCACTCCTGCGAGGCTTCTCAGCCAATTCAAATATACGTACATGACTAGAAGTCAAAGCGTGAAATGGGACCCGCTTATATTAATCTTGATAACAATTATACTGTTGATGAAAGTAAAAAATTTACAGCAATTACAATGCGTCAATGAAGACATGAAACAGATGGTATGCGTTTTGTCTGTTTAGTTTGATTTATTTGTTTTTTTATACCACACATTACAAAAGACTACATACATACACGTACGTTTTGCCCATAACATTACACGATGCATTTAAGCTTTAGCATATTATTATTTTACAAAGTAATTAAGAAAACATGTATGAATACATTATGAAAAAAAAAAACATTCATTGATGCATTGAACATTATAGGAGAATGTTATATTACCAAGTGATTCACAAAATCGTAAAAATAACAACAGTTAAGAAGCTAGAGAATGGCTGAAATATTCATTAAAAGTATGCTATGCCTTTAATAAATAACCAAAATTTTGAAAAAAAAAGTAGAAAAAAGGGGTGATTAAAATAAATGAATTTTGGAAATATGTTTTTGCAACAATTGCAAGAAAAAACACACCAAGATACCGTAAACACTCAGCAGCATACCGCTTGACATAAATCGAGGCCTCATGGAAAAAAAAAAACAAAAATTAAAATTAGATTGGACTTCCATAACAATGAGGGACGTGTCTACAAAATATAAGGTTTAAAATCAATTACGAAATATTGTAATAATTATTGGGTAAAAATAGAGACGAAAACAGTCAAAATATATTCTGATTTTATTTTGTTTCACAAAGTATTGAAATAAGTGTGCTGCTGTGAGTACAGTGCTGTGCTGTGCAGGGCGTGAAGTGCAAAATGTTTCTAAATTTTAAGGTTGGGCATATAATTGGGTTTTGTTCTTAGTGTGTGCATGCCGTGCGTGGTTGGATGAATAATGGAAGGTCGTTTATCCCGCCAGTCCCGATGGGTTGTCAGCAGAACATTAGAGATCACCAGTGTACCAGCCATCTTTTCCTGGCTAGCCTGTGGTGTGTTGGAATTCCCTAGACAGCATACCCACGGCATCTCAGAACACTACCCAGCAACTGGGAGTTTAAATGTAACCATCACCAATTCAGAGGTGTAACCCCGGTCCTCCGGCAGATAATCCTCCATCGACACCCTCCGGACTGTAACTGTAAATCGTCAAGGTTGCCTCTAAGCCCCTCTCTGTATTGCCATCACCACCCAACAACTTCGTAACAATCCATGGAGATCCTGTCTCCATCCTCTTTGCCCACCAGCTTTCCCCCTCCCTTCCACTTGTACTCTTATCCCTCTGACCCAACTCCTCACATATCGTCCAGGAAACCCCCTGCACCCAACCTACACAGTCGTGACAGTTTACAACTCTGCTCTGCACCCTCTGTTCTCACACCCTTCTTTCAACTCAGCGTACCAAAAAAAAAAAAAAAAAAAATCTTCCCTTGCCTCCTCCACATCAGGGGCAATATTTGATGCTATGCAAATTTTAAGAGTTAAATACAACAGGAAAATATCAGTGTAAAACCTGTGTAGAGGGGAAATCACAGGGATTAAGATATATATTGCTGGTTGATTGGAATTACAGAGTAATGATACTGAAGTATGAAAGCAATATTAGGGGTCAGGGAATACCTATGAAGAGTAGCAATGAAATGCCAAATGACAGAATGACGAGATCAAAGGCGTCCGAAGTGATATGTGAAGTCAACGCAGACAGAGGTATGCGTATTCAACTCTTTATGTGCCATGGTAGATAACTTACGTGTGCTACATTATTCTGAGACACCAACGTAGTCATGCATTGAGAAAACATTCTGTTTTCAAGTCCATATAACTTCTGTATGAATTGATTTGTGTTATGATGGACATGTAGTGAGCAAGTTGTAGAGAAAATGCAAGCGTTGCTTCCATAAAATTTCTGTGAAAAATGGACAATTGCTTTTCTTTGAAATGATCAGTAGCTACATTACTGTAAAGGCATGAATTTTGCACACAAAGGGTGACAAAAACTGAGAATTCACACTCAAATCTATCAGGGAATAGTCAATCACCATACGTGAGACGAATGAAAGTACGAGATGCAGTACTGTTGCATTTGACGATTTTTCGATCGGTTTGGGCAGGTTTGTGGGTTTAAGCAGAACATACTAAGTTGGAACACCGTGGACTGAGTCGGGCGTACGAACGTGGCACATAAAGTGTTAAATGTGTCTCTCAGAAAGATACATACTTCTATGAAAGCTGTAAAGAATAATTACATTGTGACCCACACTTCACTGAGAAATCAAACCTAGCCAGCGTTTACAGATTTTCAAAATATCCACAAATACAACTGTATGCCATTCCGAGTGAGCAGAAATCAAACTTTTAGAAACACAAGGTATTTCCGCGTTCCAGCCCCTCCCCCCCCCCCCCGGTTCGGTGTAAAAATGGCAGAGGTAAAAATGGCAGGGGTAAAAATGGCAGAGGTAAAAATGGCAGAGGTAAAAATGGCAGAGGTAAAAATGGCAGAGGTAAAAATGGCAGAGGTAAAAATGGCAGGAGTAAAAATGGCAGAGGTAAAAATGGCAGAGGTAAAAATGGCAGGAGTAAAAATGGCAGAGGTATAAATGGCAGAGGTAAAAATGGCAGGAGTAAAAATGGCAGAGGTAAAAATGGCAGGGGTAATGTCAGAGGTAAATAATTATGTCAGTGGTAAAAATGTCAGAGGTAAAGTTGTCAGTGGTCGAAATGGCAATGGTCAAAATGCTAGAGATGAAAATGCCATTGATAAAAATTTAGTCGTTGAAATGCAAGAGGACGAGGTAAAAGTGACAGATTATTTTTTTTTCTTCATGTTCCTGACAACTTTCTCGCAATACGCGCTTTTCGTGCCTTCTGAAATAAAGCACGGGGGAGACCGGGGAGAAATGGGACAAGAGAGATATATGGGACACTCATGTAACTTGAAAAATGCTTGGCCAGTCAACAATCCAATTATATCAGTCAAAAGATGAGCCTCAGTACACCTAAAAATGGACATATCAACCACTATACAGCTCTACAGGTATCTTGTCAGTAAAATATCAAACTTACTTTAGATCTGGTAGGTCCTATACTATGTTAATAGGTATTTCAATATTATTGTGCAAACTTCTGAAAATAAAATTGCTTGATAACAGACATGCAAATATGAAAAATTGGCAGGGATCTTTTACTGTTTCTGTTACCACTGGGAGAAATTTGATAGGGCAGTGTTACATTTCTCCCCGCGGCACATGTAAATCCTACTTTGGTCATGATGGTTATCCAATTTCTCTCCAGGTTGTCTCATTTGTTGTAGCGGGTCACATTTCTCCCCGCTTGATGTCCCATTCCCCAAAAATTAGGGGTTAAACAAATCATTAATTACACGAAAATGTTTTACATGTAAAGGGGTATCACTAAATACTCTAAGTGGGCCAGCTTAGCAAACCTATCGTGCATTTTGTGATGCAAGCACCAAATTTGGCACAAAATGTACATTAACATATTGCAAACATTTTCAGATATTGGGCTACTTGGAATTCTCTCTTTATGTCCGTCATATTGAATTTCAAAAATAATGGTCGCCATTTGAAATCTACAGTTGCGATAATCTCTGGGTCTAATGGTGCTATTGACCTGATTCTGGTGTGTTCCGGGATTTACGCCCATGCTTTGGGGCAACAGCTAAGTTTGAGAGGCATTAAACATTTACATTTTTTTCGCCTGCGGATTCGTTAAACAATAAATTGAAAGAAATCCAATGGCAAACTATCGGTTTTTACTCTCACCAGAACAGTCTATTGCTGATGTTCGTCTCCAGTTTTAATAGGCATAAGTTTGTAAAAAGGACCACAAAGTGTTCATTAAACTTCGAGATATTTGTTTTTGCGCCATGTTATACTTGAACCGAGTGAACAATGTAATAAAATATTTTGCAAGAGCTTACTTATGTCTGCCGATACATGTGCTGTAGTTTGTTTTTTTTTTGCGTTTTGTATTTCTACTTCTATTCTACATTATGTCGCGATCACGCCTTGTGAGATAAATAGGCTCCTACGAAACCTGAATGTGAGAAAATAACATATAGAACAGGTGACAATTTTGCGGTTTGCTTCGACTATGTCTCCTTCACTTCTTTACACTAAACAGTTCAAAAGATGAAAAATAATGACAATATACTAGCCTGGACGTGAGCGGAATTCGTTTGTGTAAGAGTGTGTATGTGAGAGTATGTACATGTGTATATCTGCGTATAGAAGTATATGTTTATACCAAAGTGGGTTCGTGCGTGTGTGTGTGTGTGTGTGTGATAACTTCATTGGGCGAAACAACGTAGGATTATACTGTTTAAGGGCTTTGCAGCATTGTTGGAACCCCCTTATAATGATAACATTAATAATAATAATAATAATAATGAATAATAAAAAATAATTTCCCATATGCCTACTAGGCTCTTAGCTGGTTTATCATTCCTCTGAACAGACAGATTACGCCACTGCGCTTGAATCAAACTCAGAATGAGAGTGCTCTAATCTCTTTAAAACATAATTCAACAAGGAAAAGTAGAAATTACGCGGTGCGTAATATATGTCCCCGCCGGAAGTAGCATTTTGTAACAAAATGTACAATACAGGTCAAAAAATCAAGGTCAAAGGTCAAAGAAGTCAAAGGTCAAAATTCTGTGTAGAAGTTTTGAAGCCCTCACCTAGTGCCATCACATAAAGCAAACGGAATCGAAATCGGGTTAGAAATGGCGAAGGAGTAGCATTTTGTAGCAAAATGTACAATATAGGTCAAAGGTCAAGGTCTAAGGTCAAAGAAGTCAAAGGTCAAAATTCTGTGTAGAAGTTTTGAAGCCCTCACCTAGTGCCATCACATAAAGCAAACAGAATCGAAATCGGGTTAGAAATGGCGAAGGAGTAGCATTTTGTAGCCAAATGTACAATACAGGTCAAAAATCAAGGTCAAAGGTCAAAGAAGTCAAAGGTCAAAATTCTGTGTAGAAGTTTTTAAGCCCTCACCTAGTGCCATCACATAAAGCAAACGGAATCGAAATCGGGTTAGAAATGGCGAAGGAGTAGCATTTTGTAGCCAAATGTACAATACAGGTCAAAGGTCAAAGAAGTCAAAGGTCAAAATTCTGTGTAGAAGTTTTGAAGCCCTCACCTAGTGCCATCACATAAAGCAAACGGAATCGAAATCGGGTTAGAAATGGCGAAGGAGTAGCATTTTGTAGCAAAATGTACAATATAGGTCAAAGGTCAAGGTCAAAGGTCAAAGAAGTCAAAGGTCAAAATTCTGTGTAGAAGTTTTGACGCCCTCACCTAGTGCCATCACATAAAGCAAACGGAATCGAAATCGGGTTAGAAATGGCGAAGGAGTAGCATTTTGTAGCCAAATGTACAATACAGGTCAAAAATCAAGGTCAAAGGTCAAAGAAGTCAAAGGTCAAAATTCTGTGTAGAAGTTTTGAAGCCCTCACCTAGTGCCATCACATAAAGCAAACGGAATCGAAATCGGGTTAGAAATGGCGAAGGAGTAGCATTTTGTAGCAAAATGTACAATATAGGTCAAAAGTCAAGGTCAAAGGTCAAAGAAGTCAAAGGTCAAAATTCTGTGTAGAAGTTTTGAAGCCCTCACCTAGTGCCATCACATAAAGCAAACGGAATCGAAATCAGGTCAGAAATGGCGAAGGAGTAGCATTTTGTAGCAAAATGTACACTATAGGTCAAAGGTCAAGGTCAAAGGTCACGACTGAAATTCTGTGTAGAAGTTTCAAAGCTCCCATGTAGTGCTATCATATAAAGCAAACAGAATCAAAATTGGCTCATAAATGACAGAGAAGTAGCAAATTGAAGATTTTGATCACACACGGACGCACACACGGACGGACACACGGACACACGGACGGACGGACACACGGACACACACACGTACGGAGCCCGTTTCATAGTCCCCTGCTCGAACTCGTTCGGCGGGGACAATAAACATTCTTAAAATCTGCAGTTTGGATTTGATAATTCGCTAAATACACTTTGCTCTGGCTAGGTTATCATTCAAAACCTCTTCATACGCTTATCTCTGACGAAATCTTCTAACATTTTACCTCTGCCATTTTTACCCCTGCCATTTTTACCTCTGCCATATTTACCCCTGCCATTTTTACCCCTGCCATTTTTACCTCTGCCATTTTTACCTCTGCCATTTTTACCTCTGCCATTTTTACCCCTGCCATTTTTACCTCTGCCATTTTTACCTCTGCCATTTTTACCTCTGCCATTTTTACCTCTGCCATTTTTACCCCTGCCATTTTTACCTCTGCCTTTTTTACCTTTGCCATTTTTACCTCTGCCATTTTTACCTGGCACCCTCCCCCCCCCCCGCCCGCCGCAATAAGGGTCTTCGTTATAGTTAGGAATGTATACAGATATGATTATGTACATGAATTTATTGACAAAAATAACGTAGTTAATAGGAACCCGAATATTAATGAAACGAAATATAGCAATTTGGTTTCTTTGTCTCTCTCTCTTTCGCTTATTCTTTTGAGCCCGTGATCTCTATTACCACAGTGATCGCCACGTGCTTTACAGCATCATGTACGCCACGAGTAGTAATGTGGAAAAAGCTCTTTGTAGAAGTTTGTGAGTTCCAACTCTATTATTTATTTGTCCACATGTCACAAGTTTTCTTTGACATGTCATCTCCAAGTACTCTGACTTCACAAAGTTCCCTCTTATTGTCATGTTATCTCCAGAAGATACGTAAATTTGTTTTTCAATAAAAACCAGGAAGGTATCATTAAGTGGATTTTAACAACGGTGTGTCACGTTTGCAACTGCACTTTTTATCAGCCATGTAATTTCATTCTTACAGCCGTAAACAAGGAACGAGGTATTATTATTTATGTGTCTACATGTCACTGCCAAGTTTTCTTCGACATGTCATCTCCAAGTACTTTGACTTCACAAAGTTCCCTTTTTTAGTCATGTTATCTCCAGAAGATAGGTAATGTTGTTTTTCAATAAAAACCAGGAAGGTATCATTAAGTGGATTTTAACAACGGTGTGTCTCGGTTGCAACTGTACTTTTTATCAGCCATGTTATTTCACTCTTACAGCCGTACACAAGGAACGAAGTATTATAAAATATCTTAACCTTCGTCACAGGAGGAAGTGCGAGTGCATAATAGGAAAGAGCTATCATTTCCTCGAGGGTGTTTCAAACCGGTTTATAGACGTGTTTTTAGGAAGAAAACACATGGAAAAAGTAAGCACATGTTTCCATGTGTTTGCAATCGCCACATTTCGTTCAAGCTGCATATCACTTTCATATTTTGCTTCACATATCACTAAATTTGGGATATAAATAAGCATAAATGATCTAAAGTTCTTCATTTTGATACAACTGTCTACTAATAGTCTGACAAATTTTTCGCTTTTTCGATAAAAAGAGATCATTTTGGCAAAGAGTTCAGGAGCATTTTTAATCGGGGCGATTTGTTTCGCGGTGGATTTATTTCAGGTTCCATATACACAAGAGTATACTCTAATTGATTTTCTTTGCTTCCTGTCACCATGTTTACGACAGAACAGAAGGTAGTAATTGTAATTTCGTTTTTCAGAAGTAGGGAGATCACTGTCGCGACTGAACGACAGTATCGGCAGGCGTTTGACTTTACATAAATACTGCCAGAGGCTGCACAAAGACTAGGTGTGATGGCAGAATTTCTCATGAATATACAAATAATACACAGGTGAGAGTGTGTTAGTGGAGATGTAGCGCATTCGAGGGCATTTACAATTGTGGAACATGCACTACATTGTAACTACCCGAGAATGAGCTGCACCTCCACTAACGTCACGAGCTTAAACCTGTGTATTATTTGTGACCCTGTACCTCAAAACAAACAAAGTGTCATCAGACATGAATTTTTAGTTAAGACAATATTCTGAAAGAGCAGACTTTAAGCTTTAAAATGATGTATAACTCAAATGAAATGGACTCTCCTAACCTATCTAAATATTGGAAAGAAAGCACAAACTCAGGAAAAGTGTGAACTGAGAATAAAGACTCTGAAGTACAGATTCTATTCAAGCGCTTAATCTTTACCAAACCGTGCTGGCTGTGCGATGAATGGGACAAGAAACAGGAAGTAAACCACCAGAGTAACAACAATGAAGGGATTATCAGATTAAACTGAAGTTAAGCATGCCTCATTAACACATTAAGTATGCCAACTTTCAAAGCAGTAGCACTATCCTTACAAAAGTTATTAGAGTTGAAAGTGAAGAGTGTGGACAAGGTTTTTCAGAAATGAAAAAGGGATTCTAAAGACACACCTAATCACACTATTCTACCAAAAACGTTCGAGATAAACTGCTGAACAAACACACTTTCCTGCCCGTTTTATATCAAATTTGAGCATAATGTAAAAGAAGTACCGCTCTTTCAGAAATATGAAAAAATCAATTTCGGCAAGGTTGATCCATTTCACTTATTTTCAGTCCTTACGCAAAATCAGTGTGTGCGACTTTATGTTCGTTTTTAGGTGCACGGTCACATTTGATTTACAAAATGGGTCGAAAACTAACAGAATTTTTCATGTACTTTTGTGGGTCAATACCCGACAGCTACATGTAGCACTCGCTCAAAAGTTAAGATGTCCGAAGATGTTCTTCCCAAACATTTACGCACGTCGCACTCGGAAATCCCGCACATAAAAGTACGTATAAACGTACGCCATCGAAACATGTTATGCACAAAAAAGGCCGGCTGGCAGCCCGAACTAGAAGTTGTTTACAGGATTGACAGCGCGTATAGTAGCGCGCGACGCACTTGTAACAACTGCGCATGTAAAGGCCCCGTCACACTACAACGAATGCCCAACGAATGCCCAACGAATGTCCAATAAATTTGAAAATTTGAAGATATTATGTTCACATCCATTGGTTATACACTGTAGTAGAATAGTATGTAACATGCTTGGCGTTCTTTGTATTCATTAGCTATTCGTCGGGATTCGCGGAGATACGCTGGAGCCGATTTTTTTTTTTTGAAACATGTCCAAAATCTCCAGCGTATCGCTGCGTAACCCTACGAATAGCAAATGAATTCAAAGAACGTCAGACATGCAAACTGTCTACACATTTTTGAATTCGCTGGGCTTTCGCTTGGCATTCGTTGGGCATTCGCTGTAGTGTGACGGGGCCTTTAAAAGGGTAAGAGCCGTAAGAAAATCAGGAGCGCACACGTGACTCATTTAAACGCTTCCAATTGGCTACATTCTCGAACCCATTTTATAATAGATAATGAAGCATTCAAACCTTGGCCATTGTTCAGGACCATTGTCAGGGTGTTAACCCCACTCCTATACACACTCATGGACCCCTGTGCAAAGTGAAAGTTTTGTACAGAGGGTTGAAAATAGAGCAAAATCTTGAACCTAACTGTAAAATCAATCATGAATTTCATGAAACTGATTTATGCTTTCATATTTAAACTACCTCCGACAAAATTGTACACTATCCAGCTATCACTCATATTAATGACAGTGTTATCTGCTATATAGTTTTATAATTGTTAAGAATCAAAAGTGGGAAATGTTTTTTCAAACACCTAGTATTACTAGTATGTGTATATACAATGATGCTTTTCATACACATTTCATTTCCTTTCTTTTTTCATCTCCCCTATTCTCGACCCAGGTGTATAAATGGGTACCTGGCAACGCAAGGGTAATAAAAATAGCAGGGCCCTCTGGTAGAGCAGTGGCAACATTGAAGATGCTAGCCTGGGTAAATAAGACCTTACTATCGTCATTATTATTATTATTATCATCATCATCATCATTACTATTATTATCATTGTTATTCTAATTTCGATCAAAATGCAGTAAAGAAAATTATTCCAATGTGGACAGTAATCAAGAAATCAATACAGGACATATTTGCGCATTAATACATACTGATAAAATTTTCTTTCCACCCATCCAGCTATTGGATAGGATACATCTACGCGTCACCATCACCTAAAGGCTCCTCCATGAAGAACTTTACCTACTCTTAATAGATGAATATAATATAAAAAAGAAAGTATGGTACGACAGACCAATGATGAAAGGTGTAATGTCATATCAAACGTCATATCTCAATTCCCGGCTAGGAAACTCGTTCAACACTCTAATGTTCAAGATGAATAACCGTCTAAAAGGAGTCGTAAATCCCAAAGTTCAGTAGTTTTCTATATGGAATATATAAGGAAAAATCTCACAAAGCCAAGGGAGTAATATCCCTACTCTTGTCGACCCTCATAAACCCTTCCTGGGCAAGGCTCTTGGAGATACCATTGAAAACATACAAGGTGGTACAGCTATGGATCCTGAGTTTCTTCCTTTTACAACTAAGAAATATTCATTGCATTTTTCCCACTTTTTTCCAGTTTTTTTTAATGTTCTTTTAATGATTTATTTCAGGTGAATAGGTACACAATTGAAGGGGTCGGTGCAATATAGTGCTAACCCACACTTCTGTCAAAATTGAGTTACATGCATTTTCATAATCCTTATCCTTCACCCTAACCTCCGTGAAAATATCATACTTGAATTCAACCAATAAGATGGTAAAAAATGCATGCATTCATGTCTTATAATGTACAATGCATGGACTTTCCAAACATTCAACAGCGATTATCTCAAAATGACTATTGTGTGGATTAGCACTATATATTGCACCGACCCCTTCAATTATTCCAAAGCCGATATTTTAGGGAAAGAGTAACATAAACTGCAACAACGAAACAAACATTGGCAGCTCGGTTTATAACAAAAAAAAAAAAATACGCTAGCATGACTTACCAGTGAGATCAAATAACATGAACACTGCTACGATTACTCCTTTCATGTCTAAAGGTTTAGCCAAGCTTCACAACGAAAGAGAAAAAGGCCTACCCGTAACTCCTAGTACACCAGTTTTGTTTGATGCGATGATGAAAATGTCACCTAACTCGGTGCAGGCGAAACAGAGAGCAAAGACGAAGCTATTTTCTATGTCATTTTTTTTTACACGAATGCATGTTTTAACATCCACCTAAACCTATATGCAGCTGATTGGAACGTTGCGTTTCGTCAGGATTAATATAACCTGTGTGTCTGAATTAAGACTAATTGTGCTACAATAACGATCACATCTAAAAATGCCGTATAGGTCGCGGAGACCTTTCAACTGATAGGGGGCCTTTATATTCACAACTGAATGACACGCGCCGTGAAAATCAAAATAACAATAACAAAAAATATATCCTTTTCACGAGTTTAATTGTAACTCAAGCATCGGAGGTGATAACGTTTTGACAGAGAGGAGGAAATCTATTATTTAAGCCCTAGTCTCGCTGTGAGCTGTTTTATCGTGACTTTCGAGAGCATATAAATTCCATTAAATGGATTGGTTGTGATGAAGATCCAAATTTGAACTTAATAAATTCATAAAACCGTGTTCCTATCGCTGCGAAAGCCAAAAACAAAGACGTTCTAATGAAAGATGGGTCCAGTCT
Source organism: Diadema antillarum (assembly GCF_040938485.1). Lineage (NCBI taxonomy): Eukaryota > Metazoa > Echinodermata > Echinoidea > Diadematoida > Diadematidae > Diadema > Diadema antillarum. Next base: position 91,802 of record NW_027271823.1, read on the forward strand.
TTTATTACGACTGCTTTGTTTTACTTTGCTTTTGGATATTTCAGCCATTTAAAATCCGATTTTTATCGAATAAACTCTGAATTCCTCTCAGATGCATTGTATCATACTAATATAACTATCATACTAATAAATTATAGTGATCATACATATAACGGGAAAAAATCGCCTCTATAAAATAAATTTGCCATCTATTTGACGAATGCTGATCAGACCATTTTATGACCAGCATATATGTCGCCTTAAATACACCAATCTGCTGTATAGAAATAGACGGAAAAGCATACACATCAGCTCATGGTCTTATGGACGTCAAACGAGGACAAATTGGACTTTTAAAACCCTTCTTTTATCTTAATAAGACGTTAATACCTGGTTGAATTATTGACGTAAAACTTACGTGGCATTATGTCGTAAATATGACGATGAAAATCACTGGTTATAAAAATACGTCGCATTGACGTCATAACCTTGTCATCTATCGTTTCTATGATGTATCATAATGACAAGTTGACCAGTTTCCGAAAAGCTTGTTACGTCTTTAAGGCATCAGTCCAGAGCGAAGCAAAAGGGTGGGGGGGGGGGGGGAGATTGGGCGGTCACCCCCCCCCTTCTCTCCCCCCCCCCCTCTCTCTCTCTCTCTCTCTCTCGCTCTCTCTCTCACTCTCTCTGTCTCTCTCTCTGTCTCTCGCTCTCTCTCTCTCTCTCTTATCACTGTTAGTTGTGCTACCAGGCACGAGATGATTGAAGTTGTAAGCTGAGATTGTCATATCTGTTCTCTACAATTAATTTATTGATATTGCGTCTCGTAGCAATAATTCCCAAATGCTATTTTGTACAGATCAACATACTATATGGATATTAAAACATGATATCAACCCAAGAAACATGGGGGCCATTTCATTAAAGGTGTTAGGAAAGCAACTCTTCCTGGAATGGCAACTTCTAATGCAAACAGCCAATCAGGAAGCTGGTTTCTTGTCGTTACTATGACAATTTCCATTCCAGCAAGAGTTACTATCATAAACTTTTTATATGAAATGGGGCCCTGGAGAAAGCACCCACGCTATTCTCTAATTTTTCAGTCATTTGAATAATTACACTCTGTAAAACTCAAATACTCAAATTTTTAGTACCAAAACCACACTTCAATTTCATTCGATTCAGTTCATGTTCCCTCTATATGTTCAACTCGTACAAATTTATGTACAATGATCAGATGATCCTCTTGCTCATTCAGGAACTATCAGCTCTAAATATTGCATTGCTTTTTTAACTACCTGCTCTTTGATAACTTTCTAACTTGTTCGGGGATATAATAACCGTATATCATGTTTGCAAATTTGGTATTATCTACAATACTGCTAAATTTAAAACATGGCCTTGCTAAAAATAGCTGCCCAGCTGAAAGCAGGCTTTTAACCTGTGTATATCATGAAATCAAAGTCAATACCAGAGCTCAATATTATCCGTAACAACCTATCGCAGTTATAGATAACCTAATGTCTATGGTACAGCAAAAGGCTAGTCATTTGTAGAAAATGCTCCAAGCATCCACTTATTTGCCCAATACATAGTCATGAGAGCAATAAACATTTCTAGTAGAATCTCAGGTCTGTTTGATAATGTATTTTAGCAGTCAAACAAAACATTTGGGATACATTTTGTTTTTTATTTGTTTTGTTTTAATATCCTTACAGGACACGGAATTTCCAAATAGATTATACACGTATCATCCAATGGGTACAGTCATGGGATGCACGTCATGAGACCGAAACCCACGAGGCATACATCCGACGAGTTATACAGCCCTCAAGTCATGCAGTTCTCGAGTTACACTGCCCGTGAGTCATACAGCCCATGAGTTCGACACTTAGCCAACAAGACCGACACATAAAGCCCCGTGTTGTGATGTCAAACTCGTGGGCCGTTTAGCCTTGTGTCGAGCCCCCGACTGATGACTCGTGGGCTGCATGACTCATTGACCTTTTTATTTACAATGTAGAACTCGTGGGCTGTATGACTCGTGGGTGTCGATCTCGTGGTATAACCCTTAACCATCACCTGATCTCCCTACATATATATTCTTAAATATGGCTCGATAACTTATTGCCGCTTTGGTGCTAGAGTCACACACGGCCGGATTTCGTACCAGGTCCATAAGGAATTAAAACAGTATCGACCCTGTTCGGGCCGTAGAGACCCGCGTTGACCCGCATCGATACCCGTGTCAATTCCTGGCGGATTCGGGGGCTACGATAAGACGTTGAAAAAATATTTCGCCATGTTCAAAATTTTCTCACGGAATTCGACTCCGTATTGATATCCGAATTGACCCTGTTCGAACCGCATTGACTCTCATGGGTCCGTTGCAACCCGCAACATAAAACCGAATGGACCCTTGCCGTATACCGCATTGCCTGCATGCAACGGATGATGACAAGGTTTACATCCGGATGGGTACGGGTCGAATCGGGTTGACACGGGTCGACAGGGTTCGAAAAGGATTCGGTTAAGGATTTAAAGCGGATTTTTATACGGTTCGATACGGGTCATTAGGGGTCCCTTCGGATCGAACCGGGACGATACGGTTTTGATTCCTCAAAGACTTGGTTCGAAATCCGGCCGTGTGTGACTGCACATAAATTGCCCTCCATTCCGAGACTCATCCGGCTCATTTTCACTCGGATCAAATCCGTTTTGTGACCCGGCCGTGTGTGACTCTAGCATGAAGTGACAGTAAAAATAGGGCAAATGGCCCTTTATAGCAGACCCTGGGACACTACTTAATAGTACATTTCGCTTCTCGTGGACAAGTTGTATAATCTGTCGTCAAGGTGCATTGGTGTTTGCAGCGGGTTTCCTTTGGAACGGAAGATGCCTCCAGTGGGGTTCCTGCGATCGGTGATTCCGTAACGATCACGAGGACGTTCTGATTCTGGCCGTCGTTGACGATTAACATACCTGAGACTGACGTCATCAGCTGATTCCAGCTGCTTCCTCTAACAAGGGGGAGAGAGAGAGGAGAGATTGTGCACTGAGGTATATAAAGTTCCTTAAAGGGGAAATCGAGTCCAAAATTGAGCTAGTCTGATAAATAAGAGTAAAATCTTACGAGTTCAACGGTAAAAAAAATCACTGAAATCGGATGAGAAATGAGGAAGTTATGAAATTTTGATTTGCAAAACAGTTTTTGTACAGTGGATATGAATATGAAAATGAGTGAGCTGACCATGTCATACCCTCACGATTTTTCGTTGAGCATTTACACAAAAAGAAACGACGAAAATGTTTCTGTCATTGAAGTCTGAAACATGATGTTATTCCTGGTTGAACGATATTCACAATAGTTATCAGTTACATATATCAGAATTGAGCCTCGGTAATAATTGGTTCGAATGAAAAACTGGAAGTTTCACAATTTCAAGTACAAACTATATGGCAAGTTGTGAGGGGATGAAATACTCACTTTTCCATTTCCATATTCATATTGACTGTTCGAGAACTGTTCCCTCAAAAATTAGAGAAAATTCGAAATGTCATAACTCCCTTATTCATCATCCGATTTCGATCAAAATCTTACCATTGAACTGTTAATATTTTACTTCGTCCAATTAGGCTAACTTACATTTGGACTGGATTGCTCCTTTCATAATTTGATTTGGGATCTTCCACGATTTATACCGCTCTCTCTATATTTATATTTGATAATCTCAATACTACATGAATTGATAGGTATCAAAGTACGTTAAAGCTTTCTTTCAAACAACACATCATCTCGCCCTCAAATACAATGACAAATGGACTAAAATGTGTCATCTCTAAAGAATATATAATATGTGACCCTGCACCTCAAAACAAACAAAAAGTCGACAGACATGAATTTTTAGTTAAGACAATATTCTGAAAGAGCAGACTTTAAGCTTTAAAATGATGTATAACTCAAATTAAATGGACTAAATATTGGAAAGAAAGCACAAACTCATTAAAAGTGTGAACTGAGAAAAGAGGCTCTGAAGTACAGTGTCTATTCAAGCGCTTAATCTTTACCAAACCGTGCTGGCTGTGCAATGAATGGGACAAAAAACAGGAAGTAAACCACCAGAGTAACAACAATGAATGGATTATCAAATTAAACTTAAATTAAGCATGTCTCATTAACACATTCTGTTCATAATTAATGTCAACTTTCAAAGCAGTAGCTTTATCCTTTCAAAAGTTATTAGAGTTGAAAGTGAAGAGTGTGGACAAGGTTTTTCAGAAATGAAAAAGGGATTCTAAAGACATACCTAATCATACTATTCTACCAAAAATGTTCGAGATAGACTGCCTAAAAAAAAAAACCACAATTTCCTGCCCGTTTTATGATACTAAATTTTAGTATAATGTAAAAGAAGACCCGCTCTTTCAGAAAACATGAAAAAGTCAAGTTCGGCTAGGTTGACCCATTTCACTTATTTTCAGTCCTCACGCAAAATCAGTGTGTGCGATCACATATGAGTATTTGAATATAAGAACGACCCAAGTCCATGGAAGACCATTTCGAGTAAACTTAAAAAAACTTCATATCTTTTTTATTTGTCCAATAAAATTTCATTTAACTGTGATGAGAAGGCAACATTGTATATACAAATTAGAACATATATTACTATGACAATTAACATTTATTTTACATTAATTGTGGAGAGGCCATTTTGTGTGATGGACTTGGGTCGTTCTTTGATTCATATACATGTACATGATATTCTGCTTTGATGAGAGAAGGACGAGAGAGGGCGCTATAATATGAATGTAAGAAAGACCCAAGTCCTTCATTCTGACATTCATATAAGATTTAATTCATTTATTTCAGGCACTGGTAATTAGGATTTATCATTTATACACAAGATGAGTCCATGCATAAGCTACAATTTCCCATGTCAAACTGAATTTGGCCAAAAATTGGACTTGGGTCGTTCTTATATTCAGGTCTTCATATGTATCCTTACAATATGTGTAAGACAGACATGGGAAGAAGCTAAAGCCGATATGACATTTTCCAAACATTGCATATACTGTCGCAGTAAGATTGAGAATGATAGCTTAGGACATACCGAGCAACATCGACACCTTTTTCCGACAAGAAGAATACATCCGGCTACCAGCACCAAGAAGAACACCATACCAAAGGCAACAGCGAACACTCCTCCAATGCCAATCCTTAGGTTGAACTCTGCAAACAGGAGAAAGATATAGAAGAAAATGAAAATCATAACATTTACAATTATGATAAAAAGTATGGAACGTTGGCTTCGCTATGATGGAAATGATGCATACTGGCAACAGACTGATGTAAATTCTTCTCATTCATCCAGTCGAAGTACAAGATCAACAATTAGTTGAATCAAGAAACTGGAAATAAACTCACTGTTGCAACGTTTCGCCAATCATCAATTGGCTTCTTCTGGCGAATGAAGCTCCCGATGATGGAATGGCCTTTAAAGAGTGCGAGATTGTGCAGAGTGCACTGGACCTTGTCCAGCGCGCGAAAGACGGCTTGGAATTTTGCGAGCGGCTTGGTCCCACGCGTGCGATAAATTATTTGAAGCGGAGACCTCCTCTCCTGTTAAGTGTAGGTCTCTCCACACGTTCCCAGATGGCTCCCTTGACGCCCCTTTCCAACCACTTGGATTCGCTCTCCAGAATAATCATTTCATTGGTGTTAAAAGAGTGTTTGCTGGCGTTGATGTGTGTGTATACTGCTGAATCCGGGATGCGTTCTACGTTGCTGGGTCTTCTGTGTTTGTTCATGCGAGCTTTCAGTTTTCGTTGGGTCTCCCCTATGTAGAAATCATGGCAATCCTCCTGGGAACATCGGATGCCATAGACAACGTTTCTCTGCTTTTCTTTGGCAACTAGGTCCTTGACGTGAACTAATCTCTGCCTTAATGTGTTGTGGGGCTTGAAAGCAGTAGTGATGTCCTGTTTCTGAAACAGCCTTTTGATCTTGTCCGACAGATCATACACGTACGGGATAGTGATGGTGACTTTCCGTCCCTGTACACCGTGGGTTCTCTATGTGTTCTTGCTTGGTTGTTTCGGGGTGTCGACTTTGGAGAAGGCCCAGTCTGGGTATCCACATCCAGCTAATGCATTTTTTATGTTGGTATTTTCTTTTTCAACCTCAGATGGACTGTGAACTATGGTGTCTGCTCTGTGGAAGTGGTTCCTGATGACTGCAAGTGTGTGAACCAAGGGGTGATGTGACTGGAAATTAAGATACTGGTCCGTATGGGTCGGTTTTCTGTATACTTAGTGGAGAGGGTACCATCTGAATCGACGTGAACCTCAAAATCTAGGAATGCCAGATGTCCATCCTTGCATGTTTCTTGTGTAAAGGAAATGTGCGTGTCCAAGGAGTTGACGTTGCCAAAGAAAGACGCACTCTCTTCTTCACGGAGGATGACAAAAGTGTCATCCACGTAACGGAGCCAGATACGTGGTTTGTGTCCAGAGGATTTTGCAAACGGCCCGGTCCCACGAGTGCGATAAATTGAAGCGGAGACCTCCTCTCTTGTTAAGTGTAGGTCTCCCCACACGATTATGTCACTCTGAATTACCGAAACCGAACATCACAGAGAAAGAACGACGTGCTTTGGAAGAGTTAGCAGGTGATGATAACATTGTAATTGTACCAGCAGACAAAGGGAGGTTTGTTACTTGACAAGGACAAGTACACTGGCAAATGTCTAGATTTGTCGGACGATAAGAAGACCTATAAGAGCATACATGTAGGTTACAACCCTACCAATGGATATAGGAAGACAGTAACTGGTGTCATTTACAAGATCCACAAAGATGGTGGTTTCAGCGATAGACAAAAACAGTTCTTGACTCCACCTACAGAACCTACAGTACCAGGATTTTATGGCTTGCCAAAGGTACATAAACCAGATCCTATTCCAGTGAGACCCATTGGAAGTTGCATTGCTCTGTGACTTACAGCCTCGCCAAACACGTTGCCAACATCCTAAGTCCCTTAGTAGGAAAGTCGCCTCACTACGTGAAAAACAGCCAAGATTTCGTTGAGAAGATTTCACACCTCAAACTAGCGGATGACGAAACCTTAGTTTCATATGATGTAAGTGCTCTATTTTCATCTATTCCCTCATCAGAAGCAGTAAATGTGGTTAAGACATGTCTTAGTCGGGATAACAGCTGGAAGGATCGTACTTCACTTTTCATAGATCAGATTGTTGAAGCGTTAGGAGTTTGTTTGAAAGTACAACCTATTTCTCCTTCAACAGCAAGCACTACATATAACAACATGGATGTGCTATGGGTTCTCCTGTTTCTCCCATAGTAGCTAACATTTACATTGCAAGAGTTTGAGACCACAGCACTGAGTACCTACTCTGGACACAAACCCACGTATCTGGCTCCGTTACGTGGATGACACTTTTGTCATCCTCCGTGAAGAAGAGAGTGCGTCTTTCTTTGGCAACATCAACTCCTTGGACACGCACAGTTCCTTTACACAAGAAACATGCAAGGATGGACATCTGGCATTCCTAGATTTTGAGGTTCACGTCGATTCAGATGGTACCCTCTCCACTAAGTATACAGAAAACCGACCCATACGGACCAGTATCTTAATTTCCAGTCACATCACCCCTTGGTTCACACACTTGCAGTCATCAGGAACCACTTCCACAGAGCAGACACCATAGTTCACAGTCCATCTGAGGTTGAAAAAGAAAAGACCAACATAAAAAATGCATTAGCTGGATGTGGATACCCAGACTGGGCCTTCTCCAAAGCCGACACCCCGAAACAACCAAGCAAGAACACATAGAGAACCCACGGTGTACAGGGACGGAAAGTCACCATCACTATCCCGTACGTGTATGATCTGTCGGACAAGATCAAAAGACTGTTTCTGAAACAGGACATCACTACTGCTTTCAAGCCCCACAACACATTAAGGCAGAGATTAGTTCACGTCAAGGACCTAGTTGCCAAAGAAAAGCAGAGAAACGTTGTCTATGGCATCCAATGTTCCCAGGAGGATTGCCATGATTTCTACATAGGGGAGACACAACAATCGCTGAAAGCTCGCATGAACCAACACAGAAGACCCAGCAACTCAGAAAGCATCCCGGATTCAGCAGTATACACACATATCAACGCCAGCAAACACTCTTTTAACACCAATGAAGTGATTATTCCGGATAGAGAATGCAAGTGGTTTGAGAGTGGTGTCAAGGAAGCCATCTGGGAACGTGTGGAGAGACCTACACTTAACAAGAGAGGTGGTCTCTGCTTCAATTTATCGCACGCGTGGGACCGGGCCGTTCACAAAATACCAAGCCGTCTTTCGCGCGCAGGACAAGTTCCAGGGCGCTCTACACAATCTCGCACTATTTAAGAGCCATTCCATCATCGCGTGCTTCATTCGCCCGAAGAAGCCAATTGATAATTGGCGAAGCATCGCAACAGTGAGTTTATTTCCAGTTTCTTGATTCAACTAATTTTTGATCTTATAAGGGCAATAATTTCAGAAGTGAGACTTAAAACAATAGAGACCATAGGCGGTTGTGATAGAATTTGAGTTTCGAAAAAAAAAACCCTGATCTACATGTAGTTATTCATCTGTCATATTTTGATTGCTTTCCACTTAATAGCAACGAAGGTTAATCCTAGGCAAGGATCAAATCATTTTAGCTGGCAGATATTCGACAAAATGAGCCAAAATTTATGTTAAGCGTCCTCGCTCATTACTTTTTTTTTTAAAGATGCGTGCTTTTTTGTTGTTGTTACTTTGGGGAAAAACTAAAGAAAGTAGGAAAGATCGATCGCCACAAATATTTATAATCAAATATTTCATTTAATGTATAGAAATATGACTCAATACATTTTAGATTCCCACATCAATTTTTCAAACCAAAAATTAAAAGTGTATTGGCGGCCTCCTTGAAAAGAAGTTCTCCATGCTGTTTTTGTTTGCTTTGTTGTTGCTGTTGTAATTCCTTTGTCTTATAGACAGGAATATATTTACTACCTACATAAATGGCTTGAGAATAATTATTAAGATAATGTTTATACGGATGTAATTAAACGCGCAAAAAAAAGGATCAAATAAAGCTGTATGAAAATGTTTATATTATTTTGTGAGTTTTCATGCTTTGGCCTTTATTATGTACTGATTGCGACACCTTCTCAGTGTGTTATCCTTAATTGGCATAGTTGGTTGATTTAATTGCGGTATGCATGATAAGATAATTATGTGAGATTTGATGTCCAACTCACCACAGTTTCGACCACTCCCGAGTTCTTCCGGGCTGGTATCACTATATCCACGATTACATGTACAGGAGAAGGATCCTTCGTAGTTTGTACAGTATCCGTCTGGTGAACAATCGTTGGTGTCATCGTGTAGGCATTCATTAACGTCTTTAAAGATAAGCCAAACAAAAGGAACTCGCCATGTTGAAAGTACAACGCATGTTCACAAGATCGTACATTTTAAGAATCCACAACTACGATATGTGTTCAGCGGTTGCGATGGTATTAACTGGGTGTTTGTGTAGGCAAACATAACAAATTCGTCTATCAGAAAATAACATGACACTTACGTCCACGTGATAGAGACGAAAACAGTGGCGGATTCAGAAGGGGGAGGGGGCGCCCCTCGTTGTTTCTTGTTAAAAAATAAAAGAAATAACTAGAAATAAATGAAATGAAGCCAGGAAGTAGCAGCAAAATTATCCACCCCCCCCCCTTTACGGAATTCCTATATCCGCCCCTAAGAATTTTTTTTTTTTCAACGACATCAGTTTGTTTATACATCCTGGTACAAGAAGATTTTTATTACAAATTCCGTACCTGAAACTTTCGTATCTTCTGGTGCAAACTCCAGCGTTGTTCTGCCGTCTGTCCCAACTCCATTTCGCACGGCCCCCATAACGTCATAGCCTACTGTCGACATGTTGGTCGTCGCGGGGACGAACACGTCAGCAGTGAATAAAAGGCTGCCATTTTGAATATCTACAACTTCCAGTCCAGTGACAGATGTGGTTTCCGCAAGAATCTGTGGCGGGTGTAAAATATGATTACAGTTATTTCAAACTTGATCAAGCATACACATTGACTGTTTAAACAAGTCCCTTGTTATTCATGTAACACATCAACCATGACCATATCAATGGAGCGGGGAAAAAGACCAGTACCTCAAAAACAAAAGTCTTTTGATGCCGGTAAAGCATCCATTTCCAAAATAATATATCTCTACGAACACTTTGTTTCGGTGTTTCATTTCATTTCATTTATTAAGTTTCTGCGCTCATGAAACAGTGTTGTACTTACAATATGCATTCATGACAACGCAAATTAACACATAAGTTATCAGTTCAGATTTTACAAATAATATCAACAAGACACAAATTCAATTGAAATCATTCTCAAGTACATTACATTCATGACGGATGAATAAAATTGTGTGTGGAAGAAACCTACATAAAAAAACATTTGTTTGCGAGAGTATGATTATCATTCCTTGATTACCAAGGCAGCAAGACCTGTGCATGTATGAGAAGAAAAGGCTGATTGATTTTTTTTTTTATGCAGAAAGTAGGAATTTCTGAAATTTGTAATATACAAAATACTTACCACGCGTTTGAAGACCTCACTCTTTGTGAGAAATTCTTCGGATTCCTGGTCTGCTAAGTTGCTTGAGTAGGTCAAGTTCACCCCGTTCTCCGCCGTCACGTGAACAGTGATACGATATCTATACACCTCTGACAAGGAATATCACAACATCGAGTTGCGTTGAGGGCATTGTGTCTTTTTTAAAGCACTCGATCAAAAATTGATATATAATTACAGCTGTATATATATATATATATATATATATATATATATATAAGATTATATATGTAATATACAGTATCTGGCTAACTGTAGGCCTCTATACTTACACGTTTTCATTTGTGAATCAAGCGAATGTTTATGATACAGAGAAGATCTCTATTGTTCAAAGAAGAGAAAAATTAAAACTTCTTAGAATCAGAATGAATGTTTGGCACGGCACGAGTGAAGTTTTACTTATACTCATTTTCAGTGTTGATACTATTGCGTCATTCTTGTAGGAGTTTTAAGAAGACAGGCAAAGGTCAGTCAGTCTTTCCTTTATTACTCGTTTATGTAGTAGTATTTCATTTTTCTGCTAGTATATTCGGGACAGATACAGTTTGAAACATACCTTCACAAAGTGTCATTCTTCGTATATAGCCAGGTCTACATCTGCACTCGTTCTCAATACATTCTTCAAAGACTGAGCACTTCGGGTCCGCCTCACACCCTATGACATCTTCAAAGAGATAAATCAGCAAAATCTTTTGATATGTTTTGTTTCCGCCTTTTCTCATATGCATGCTATAGCAGGCTAGAAGGACCATAATTAGTACTGCTATACATATACATACATGCATATACATACCATGTGTTATAACAGTAGTGACATTATAGACGCGCTTGGCCATCAGGTTGGTATCATAAGGACGCACTCAATCAATGTATACACTATAGGGCAGTATTATACATTATGTTACTATATGATTATGACGCTATAGTTTAAAAAGGAGAAAACGATTAAATTTTGTGACTGTGTGATTCTTGACAGCTCCCCTAACAGTTCTATTACTTCACAGTTTATATAGCTCTTTGCAAATGGAGTCCAAGAAAGAAGAGTGAGGGAGTGTGTGTGTGTGTGTGTGCGTGTGTGTGTGTGTGTTGGTTGCTGGGTGGGTAGGAATAAGTTTTATTTACCTAGAACAGAAACTGAAAAGTTGCATCGTGCTGTGTTCCCCGCAGCATCTGTGGCTACATATGTGAGAGTCCTGGATCCGATTGGTAATTCCGACCCGTTTGTGACTCCTACAGATTCAAACGTAGTCCAAGCATAGGTTATATCATCAGATGCAGAAGGCTGCCCCCAGGTGACGGCAGCCGTTGACCTCACAGGATCAGCGTTAAATGTCTCCGACGTCGGACAGGTAATTTGTGGGATGTCGTTATCAACTGTAATTGCGAACCGAAAAAACAAACAAACAGGCAGCCATCGTACTAAGTTCTTAGGAACGTATTAAAGTCAGGTGAAATAATTATGTTCTTTTTTCTATCACACGAAGACCCTACTCACAAAGAGTTTTGAGGTCACCGCTTTGTGTCAAGGCCTATTTCAAGTTACCAGACACGGACTGTTAATCGTTACTATATAGATGTTGTAGTTTGTTGTTGTTGTTTTTCAACATGGAAGCACAAATCCATCATGATAATTCTCTTATAATGAAATTGTCATTACTTGTACTTGCAACTTAAAGATCGTCCTTCTAATCTCACCTGGTAGACTAACCCGAAAGCGATTCTTGATTACAGCTTGCCCTGATTCTCCCCTCACTCTTACAGACGTCAGCTCATCTACGAACTCGCCTTTCGTATCGAAGACTTTCATCACTGCTAGCGAGTCTACTTGCTCACCAACAAAGATAAATTCTCCGTAGACTGCTAAGTTGAACAGCTGCATTGTACCGCGTTTTATGACGTTGTTCACTTCACCCCTGCCATCAACATTGACATAGCCGACTAGACCGTCGGAAGTGGCCCAGAATAAACGAGCGTCTGCATAGATATGAGCATTGTAAAAAGGCAAGAAATAATACATTTATAGATGTTTCTTTGACTGTTTCTCTGAGAAGAAAGATGCATATTCGATATTCATTGCATATATTCTCATACTAGTAATGAAGAGGAGAGGAAAATAAAAACGAATTGTTGGGTTTATGGATTTTATATGAAGAATCAGTTTTGTCAACCAACAGAAGACCTAACATCTTGAAAAAACAATGAACTTTCACTGTCATAAGAATCATCGTGGTGTATAGTACATGGTCATCACAATACGCAGTTAGGCTTTTAACCCTTTGAAAATTACACATTTGAATTCTAAGTTCAACGATATTTGTAAGAGTAATGTGAAATTGCAAATGACAAAGTGTTGAACTGTCGTACAAATTCCACAGTCCCTGAAATATGGTCTTGACAAAGTAATTATGTTTGTAGTGGACAGGTGACGAAATGCTAGCCAAGGTTATATTACTTAATGCATATGGTATATTTCAATGGGCAATTTTCATCTAAAACCTACATTCAGCGTCATATTCTTGTCGGTAATGTATTTATAACGTCGTTCTGCAATAGGCCCTACTTGTACTGATGGAACGCTGCTCTGGTCAAAAAAATAATGCTTATATCCAAATTTAAAAAAACAAAATCCTCACTGGCAACTTCATATGACAAATAGTCGACTTTTGTTCCGTTCTTGAGGTACGTCAAATCCTCGCCGTTGCTGTTTGTCCGAATCAGATCGTAGGTTGTACCATTTCTTGCCAAAAACAAGTACCTGTAAAAGCACACCATACTTAAGGTATCAATGAATGTAATGGAGGGACATTCGATAGTCAAGTGATGAGTTGAGACTTGCGGCAAGTTCTTACACATGATCATAGGGTTATATTGATACACGATGGCACATAACACAGTAAATTGTAATACACAGAAATTGTTCATCTTTGTGTAATAAACCATCCAAAACTACAATGAGTGGTTAATATTTTTTTCGTTCTTCTAATGCGAGAGGATAATGATATACACAATTAATGTACTTTGTACTGCACAAAAGTGCCTACCCTTTGTATTCGTCGATATCTAGAGCGAGAAAATCTATGCATCCGCAATTTCCACTGCCGACAATCTCCGTTGGTGGTTGACTTGCTGACTGGATAGACATCATACGAACCGCACCGGGGTTGGTAGTAGTCCAATAGAGCACCTTGGTTAATCTGTTCACTCTGAGTCCGCTTAGGCGTCCACCAACTTTTAAAGATGATTACATGAAGACATTTTCAGGAATCAACATTTACCACCATTTGTGTCTACCAACTTAACACCTCTATGCCAACAACCATTTCGGTAAAGACGTTGGATATATCACAGTGTAAGAGTCCTTTGACACAGGTGCATGATCGCCAGAGTACTAGTATCGTTGGCGATGACATTGATCTTCAACAAAATACCTTGGAACACATTTACTTAACCCCTTTCTCTATTCTTTGTAAGAACTCATTCCAGACGATCTCTTGATGTTTGGACTCGTGTTCTCTAGTCTGAAGAGACCATTTGAATTACTTTGCGGGTATAAACTAAACGGAAAGCATCGATTGAGTTGGGTGTAGGAACCCGGGGCAATATGCAACCTGGGGTATAAAAGCCACTCGCTTTTAAACACCATTTAATACTTCAAAAACCATGCATTACATAAAACAAGACAGCACAGTACGTTTCAAGGGAACTGTCCATGTAAAGGACGTTATCTACAGATTTCAAAATTCCTTGGATTAATGTCACATGGGTCATATAAACATAAAAACAATCTACTCCGCACTCCCTCGTCCTATAGAGTGGACTATAGGAAATTAATTAATGGGCCTTATTAAATTTTTGAAAGCAAAACCTTCTCTTTTTTGAAATCAAGAAGGTTTCTACACCGGGCTTTCACAGTGGCCTTGACAGGTCGTTTCTGTGTGTGTGGATGGGCGGGGGGGGGGGGGGGGGGGCGGTGGTCTGGCTACTTGGGCCAGGAGGCTTCAAAACGTCCAGCGATTCTGCCAGGGGTCTACCAAGGCTTAATATTTAGGACGCTTATCACCCTAACATCAAAAAGAGCTATGGAACTTATTTATCGTTTGACTTGCTTGGATTAGCCCTTCTCTTCTTTGTATATTCCAAGCTAAAAGTCAGAGCGTGAAGCTTGGCGTCATCGTCTTGAGAATACTTGGTCTCATAAAATCATTATTTCTTTCCACAGAGATGTTGCGTTAGCCAACCCTAATCTTTTCTTTATCCAGGAATATGACATGCGTTAGACATTTTGAACCATGAGCGTTTAGATGCGGTCAAATCTAAACTATTCCCGATAACTTTTCGAAAAACAGGGCTCAGCTCTATGAGCAAATAAGCAAAGGTAAGTCACAAATAGAAAGATAATCCACAGTGCACTATCAGGTCTCAGTTTCGGTCTTTTTTTTCTTCCAGCCATTGACTGTCTACTGTATATAGCTCCTGTTTGATGGAGCTTCCCTGTTATTAAGATACTACACGGACATACTTTATTCATTTATCTGGATGTTGGGTGATAGAAGGCTTTTATACGGGACAACATGTATTCTTTCTTGGGTATGTATATGTGGCCCTGATATGGGTTTTACCAGTTTCAACGTGTCGGGAAGCGCTTCCTGCCGTTTTTAAGAGAATTGCAGGGCCACATATATATGCCTATCCAAGAAAGAATACTTGGTGCACTGATAAACATTCTACCACCCAACGTTCTACCGCCACAGAAGACTTCAAAGCTTTTATCTGGATGTGATCTCAAAATCGAGGTTTCCATCAAACTAAGCTTTTCTATTAAGCTAGGGTGATGCCATGAATGAACTTCAAAAATAGATTTATAGAAGAGCAAAACTTCTACTTACCAACACTGGCATTCGCAATTATTTCCTCGTTAGACCCATGTCGACCTACTCGAGCAATACCATTCGTGATATCCGCAAAGTATACTTTCTCGTCAGAAGGATCGAAGTCAACGTGAAGTGGGTCTACACCCATTGTGACGGTTATGGCTTCGAAATGATTGTCGAAAATATTTACCGCATTGTTTGTTATGTTCGACGTAAGGATACGCTGGTTTTCGCCAATGAGTAGCTGCGTTCTCGCTGCAACATGAATACAGTACATTTATTAAAATTAAAACGCTGCATGGGGGTAAGATATGAGTTTTTTTTTTTTTCATAACCATTGATCTGTGAGAAATATAGCTTCTATATTTCACCGTGAAGGTAGTGTTCTCGGCATCACCGTAGATGTACACTGACCTACAAACTGTCAGGTTCAACATACAAATCTGATAATGAAAAAAGTGCATACATATTTTAAAGAAAGAAAATAATATTGTTTCTATCTTTTGCAAAAATTAGTGGGGAATTATAATCATCAAGGGGGAACAGCCGCTGTCGGAATCACAGATGGAATATTACAGCAAAGGTTGGAGTGACCACGTGGGCAAAATGTGAATGGGAATAGCATGACAATAGGAAATTCTCTTTCTAAATGCATGTCTTTCAAAATCATAAGGATGACGGTAAGCCTTGATAAGTTATTAATAATTATATAGATTGCCCTCATGATGTCGTTGCAATCATAAAGTACATACAAAATCCAATCCGGGCCAAACTGGAGGAGAAACTAGCCCAAATCCTGCCATCGTTTCATATCAATAGTTACATTATGGAGAGACTGCTTATGCATTCAAATTGGCTTCCTGTGTTTATGCTGAATACTTGTAATAGTTGCAATGCAACAGCAGTCTAATTCTGCATGCCAAAGTACATAATATACTAGAATCCAGTTTTATTCTGAAGGCAAATGAAAACTAGGTCACAATTGTGATCCACAGTATACTTTCGTTTACTCTATATCACATAGTTCTCCTCAACTTTGCTTATAACCAAACAAACTTAAATTTATGTAGACCCTGTCATATTTGTCCTTGTACGGCCCTTAAACCACTTATTTCGATTTCGACCAGTTATCATCATAAATACCGTGTACCCAATTTTTCAAACTCTAGAAACACTACGTAACACTCATTTTGTGCCGTTATTTTAGTTATTAGATATTGACATTAGAAGTATGAAATAAACTGAAACTTAACGTCATATAATGAATGCATCATATAGCGAATCTGAAAGCAAAATTAATGCTGTCTTTCAAATTAGGTGATTACGGGTTTGTGGAAATGTATATACCCGAGTCAAGTTCCATATTGAACGAAAAATGATTGAGTGATTGAAATCAGGCGCCTGAAAAGAGGCTACCATCCAAGCTGATAATGGACAACAAACCGTCTTGAAGATTACAGTTTTGACTGGCAACTTTAAAACGTTCTCGTTGCAATGTGTTATGCATTAGTTACTACCTATCGAATCTGCGCAACGGTGCTTTAAGGAACAAAGCAAGTCGAGGACCTTAAGTACTGATAAAGTCCTGATTGAGAAACGATTCGAGAAAGAGCTTTAAACGATTATTACCTATCTGGCTTTCCTGCTGCTGCGGCAGGAACAGACTGGATCTGGACTAAGAGAAAGAATGAATGATTTTCTTACCTGGTCCCGTCACGAAGGAAGCAATGATCCAAACAATTTTCGTCCAGGTGAACATGTTAATATAATATGCCGTCCTATTAGTTATTTTTTGGCAATGCGGAATGAGTTAGTGTAAATGCAGTATATGGAGAAGAATATTTGATATCACAAATATGTGCGATGCAATAGGTGCGATGTAAGAGTGGATCCTTGCGTGACGTCGGTCGATAATTCCGAAATCAGAAGTCCCTGTATTATGCGCTAGGATTTAATTACAATAACTCTCACTCAACTCGAAAAAGGGTGGAACCTCAAAAATTGTTTCGTCTGAGAGTGGAACGTATTAATACCTATACATCCTTGAATTGAAATAACAAACACTATTGTTCCACAGAGCTAAGATTCCTCGAACCTTGCATTATGCAATCATGCATGCCCACCTCCCTTGTCTGTCCATGGAGGTACTATAGGTGTGTGTGTGTGTGTGTGAGTGTGTGTGTGTGTGTGTGTGTGTGTATTTATAATGCTAATATAATAGTGTGTGTGCCGATGTGTGTTCGCTACTATCAAAGTTGAGAGTACTATAGCCAGATGGAAACACTATCAATCTTACTCGAATAAGGTTAGAGTGCCAGCTTTTCTTTGGTATAATTTCGTTTTAGGGATTAAGATAGTTCCAAGGGTGAGTTAAGGATTAAAATAATCACCAATACGAAAGTCTTAATCAGTATCAGTAACATAAAGTTATTTAAAACACGTAAAATTTATCTATACTATTTACTGCGTTCACACAGGTCTGGAGTTGGACACTTCCTGTAAACGATATTCCCACACCTTGATCTTTCAATCTATAACTTATTTTGGAGATTTTGCATCGCTCCTGCTCTACAAAACTACCAGAATGTGTAATTGATATTTCAGTTTGGGGTCAATTCGGTGCCTCAAATTAAAAAGATATCGAAATCATCACAAACACGTACGATTTTATCACAAGGCAGTGGGCTCTGACCATTCTTCTTCCAATGTCACTCGCTCCTGCTGCACCACATCCAGATCCTAATTATGTCTTCTTCTTTTTATGTCTCGAAGGTGTAGGCCAGGAAACTATATAGTTATCTGTTACTGGCCTTTCTGTGAACTTAAATAAACCTTGGTAAGAAGAATATATCCCTTGGACTCTACCTTGAATTTCTGCTGCCACCAATTACGCCGTCTATGATATGATGTCATAAGATACTTTTCTATTAATGTTGGTAATCTATATGCATGAATTGAAAAAAAAATATGTAGGGTTTGATTACAACATTTATCCCCTCCCTATCGCTTTCCCTTCTTGTCTTTCATTTCATTCCAAATATTTTCTCTTAATCTTACACCAATAAATTGTGAAGCCTTTCTGTTTTTCTTCGTTGAGTTACACTGAAAGTATTTGTTCTTTTCTGTTGGCGTTGACAATGTTACGTCACAATCGAGTATTTAAGTGACACATGCAAAATGACGGCGTCACACTGTCCCGAAGTTGAACAAGGATATACACACGATAGGCAAAATGATCAAATTCGGCTCTGACGGTGTTGCCATATTCGTGAAAGCATTTTTTAATATAGTAAATTAAGCAATGGCATGACCTCTGGTGTAGTTTCTCAGGCTGCTCTAAAAAATAATCCTTAATGTTTCTGCTTTTGATCGAATTCTTAACCAAGTTTTGGGCTGACTTTGCGAGAAATTGAATGTTCCATATACGTCCTGTTAACTTGTTGAAAGTTTTATGACGACGCTATGGCAGCCTTAGTATACCATGGGACGAAGGAGAAAACGATCTACTGCTCGTCATTCCTTATGTACACATAAAAAACTTACTGTAAAGCAGCATAGCATCCTGATGACCATTCTTTATACATGCAGGACTGTTAATTCTGCGACGTGCAGTAATGGCTAAAGAGAATGACCAAAAGCATGTCCATTAACTGTGCAATGTATTTGCTGTTCAAACTTGATACATGTATATTGTCTAAGCATGGAGCATGGTGTAGGCAACTACATTGTCTGTTTAGTTTCAGGCTTCGCACTGTCACAAAATTGAACATTGATGGACACACGATAAGAAACAAAGAAATGACTCTGATCATAATTAATAACTTCATGTTGTAAGGATCCATCCTTTGAGAGCCGATGGAGTTACTCAAGCTGCAGCAGCAACTTCGTTAGCGGTGGCATAATGTTCATGTAGCCTTTGTGTTTATGGTGTGCGTCCTTCTGGTAAACTTCTTTAAAAATCACGTTGTCGTGTAGTTTTCGTGTATTCATCGGATTTCATGGTGTGATCTCTTATACATGATTTGGCTGTGTATGTATTTTGTCAATTTTCGGGCACAAATACGAATGTACTGTAAAACTCCAGCTCCGTATTGTCAATTATGATTGCTAATATTAATCAATATTTCAGTATAGAATAGCGCTTACTGACTTTAGCGCTAAAAAATAATTTCCTCACAAGTCTTGTATAAATTCATAATTGTGGTTATGTTTATCATTATTATTATCATCATGATCATCATTAATATGCTTTCTTCAAAAGGTGATGTTTGTTTGATTTGATTTATTTTTCTTCCAACACAATTTCATACATAAATCAAGATTATTTTCAGTAATATCACATAAAATATTAGTAAGTAGATTACAACGTACATGATTCAAAGAAGGAAAATCGATGTGTAAATTAGTTTCATTAACAAAATATAACTCGTATTACCAAATTTCCAAATAATCACCTGAGAAATTATGCGGAAGAAGGACTGCCACTATAAGCAAAAGCTTGAGGACGTGGCAGCCCAAGGACCTATCTACATAATACACTAAAAAAAATTACATTGTTTGCGGAATGGAGAAATACTACAAAATATAATACACTGTAAATACATTATGTTTTTATATTCTAGTGCATAGATACGAATAAGAGTAAAGTGAAATATGATGACGATGATATATGATGATGATGACAGTTTAATGATGAGGAAAATGTGATGATGAGGATGAAAGTGATGGTGGTGATGCTGAATATAATGGGAATGATATAAAATGATAGACACAGAAACATTGCGTATATTTGTTGTAGTTTTAAATCCAATTTACAGGAAAAGAAATGTGATCAAACAAAACGAAATATATATTCAGATGCTATGTTTATAGATTGTAATCTGACAGTAATGTAGTTTTCAATGTGCACGGTTAGTGCTCTTAAAGTGGACGGGAGGAATATATAGCTGACTATTATTTAGATCTCCCTCTTTTTTTACAACAGGCAATACATTTTGATCACAATCACGACAATATGTCTTCACAAAGGCATGGATGAGTGTAGCAGCAGCATGATTGTACGATAGAGTTCGCCAGATGTGGACAAGAAGCAATAACATGCACTACGCGATTTTGTTTTCCGAGAGCGGCTGAAAAACCAGGCATTCACGATTGTTGTCTGTGTCTGCTAATTTGACGGCTCCCAAACTGGCGAACAGGGACTCGGGCTTAGTATTGCCTTCCAAGACCAAAAGAATGTGCTCATATATCTTGTCCTTGCGCAATACCTGTAAATTATTAGAGTGAACAGTTCAAGCAAAGTACAGTTGGTACTTGTTTCGTAAAAGATACTATAATAAATTTATGACAACTATTTACAATAAAGAAAATATAAAAGGTTGTATCATTCCAAACATATTACTTAAAACACACATTGTTATATGAATTATGAAACACACACACAAATAGTAGGACCTACATACATAATACATACATACAGTAGAGCATGAGTCTTATTCATAATTAGAAAAAAAAAACGTCATTTGATATCGTGCTATAATGTAGGCCTACAAGGCTGCATAAGTACACATAATGACGTAATGATTGTGATATTCATAATGTTGAATACAACCATATCTATATCTTTTGCATCTTACTTTATTACCTCCAAACCAGCGCGGATAAGTTCCTTTCCAAATCCACATCCTGGTGGGGGATTTCAGGTAAAATGATAAAGAAAAAATATAAACAGTAGTAGAAACTCCATGATTACAGATCAGACTACGAAAAAAAAGTCAATAAGGCATATCATGCGCCTAGAGCGATTAAACCTCCAACTCCTCAAATTTATGAATAACAGCTCACTTGAGATACGTGTCATAACATCTATAATAAAAACACTTGTTGAACGTTATTACGAGCTCGACATTCACGAGCAATACAACCCACGAGCTGCCTGAAAAGTAAACAAGACCCATGAATTTGACATGAAGTAAAATACACCCACCGGCTAACAGTATACAGTGTACCTGCTCGACACTATTAGTAACAGGTGAATGAGGCCTATAAAACTATAAAAGGTCCACGAGACCGCCATTAGGAAAAATGCCTGCATGCTCGACATAACATCGGGGGCGTAATGTACGAATGGTCCACATTTGTTTCACTTTTGTGTTCATGTTCGTTTGTTCGTTTGTTTGTTTGTTTATTTGCCTAGTATCGAGCTGGTGAGCCTCTCTTGCGTTGTGTTGAGCTCGTGGGCTTTGTCTCGAAGGTTCTATGATTCATGGGCTATCTGACTTATGGACCATCTTTTTTTTTCTCGTGACCTGTTTGATTCGTGGGTGTTGAGCTCATAAGACGACCCCAAAACACTTACCAGTGTGGCTGGGCTTTACGTATAGCCCCTGAATAAAGGAAATCCGTCCCATGGGATAGAAATATCCCGGAGCAAACAGGACGCAACCCACAATGTCTAGAGGCCTTCCGTAACTCTTGTCTTCCTCGGATGCCTGGTACTCGAGAACCATCATTCGATATCGACCACGATCAATCTTTATGGCGTTGGTGAATGCTTGACAAAGACGGAAGAAAGACATGGTAGGTAAGTAAAGTCACTATGCTTGAATATTTTCCAAAGACACAAAAGAGATTGTGTTTCATTCAGGCTATTTTTTTCACAAGCCTACGCCTGCAATGTATCATAATATTATTCGCCAACGTCAAGTGATGTTCGTCTCTTTTGATGAAAATGCTTCTGCAATGACCAAACATGCAAAATAAATTCCATCTCTGTTTGTTCACAGTCATCACACCACCTTGAAATACGTTACATTTCAAGTAGACGCTTACCGTCTTCCGTGTTGATAAAGCAAGGCACGTGCTGAAGGACAGCTAGCTCTTGTAAGAGTTTGAAGATGGGCCTTGTATCGCTCAATTCCCCCTCTCGAATGCTGTACTGCCCCATATCAGTCTTCTGCTAAGATAAGACCGATATCATTTATCTATCAGTGTGTCTGTTTGTGTGTTTGCGTTCTGCAAGGTGAAGATTAGTACCCAGCAAATTATTCCTTCTTTCAAATTCAAATTCAAATTAAAGTTTATTCCGTTTTTCGACAATAAAAAATAACATAACATACATCACTCTTTCTTCAGTGATAAAAAGTGTATCTAAAAAACAAAGTGAGTTTAACAGAGTAAAAAAGTATTGTATAGTTGCAGTAAAGATACATTACAATGCTGAAGTAAATTGAAATAAAGTGGAATATCAACGTACACAAGGCGAAAAACGGAGGGACCCACTGAAAAGACGAAGCTTGTAGACTGTGGGCCCCTCGGGAGAGAAAGAATCAGTAAAAATATTAATAACAATTATCGGCATCAGAACAGCAACGAATATGACTGAAGCAACAACAGCGAAAACAGTTGTAACAGCAGAAAAAGAAAAAAATAGAGAGAAAAAAATGTTTAAAAACATTGACAAAATAGAAAGAGAAAATGGAAGCCCATAAAGAGTCAGACAGAAAAGGAAAAAACACGTAATGACAACATTAACATATAAACGGACATAAAATGACACTGGGACATCGACGAGGCTATGGTTAAACGCAAAAGACAGGCTACGAAGGAAACAAGACTAGCACAACGGAGATAACGATACACGAGGGTTGGACGATGGAAAACAAAAAACAAGACAGAAACAAGACCAGACGGAAAAAAACTCCCTCATTATATAAGCGTTTATTGTTTAATGTCAACAAATATATCAAGAAATTCAAAATCTGAAACACTTTCTAAATTAAAATCATCTAAAACTCTGTTAGAATTTAATACTTCGACAGTGTGTTACTGAAAAGCATATATTTTGTTTTTTGAACATTCAATGATGATTTATTAGCCCTGACCCAATTAGTAACTTTTAACAGTTCTGTGTTAACTTTTTGAACTAAAATATCAACATCATTGTGAGCAAAGATAACAGTGGTATCATCTGCAAAATAGATACAAGAAACTACTTCAGAAACAGAAGAAAAATCATTGATATAATTGTACTATGAATAACAACGGTCCTAAAAGACTTCCCTGTGGAACACCACACTTGACATCTCTTATAACCGAATTATTATCTTTGATAGTAACAAACTGTTTCCTATCCTATTACCTAAGTGACTCTTAAACCACTCCAAGGCCTTCCCCCGTATCCCATAATGTGATAACTTATAAAGTAAAATTTTATGATTGATTGTATCGAAGGCCTTGGAGAAGTCAAAAAAATACTAATTAGATGAGCGTGGTTGTCAATTGCGTTAACCACGTTATCAACGAAATGAAGGATTGCATGAATAGTGCTATGTTTTTTCCCGAAATCCAAACTGAGACTTTGTAAAAATTTTATGCAAATTAAAAAATTTCACAATTCTAATATAAATTATTTTTTCTAATACTTTATACAATGAAGATGATAAAGAAATTGGGCGATAATTGCTGACATCCAGTTTGTCACCCTTCTTATATATTGGTACTACTTTTGCCGGTTTCATTTTATCAGGAAATATACCATGAGAAATTGATAAAGTAAAAGTATGAGTCAAAGGGTCTGCAATTGCGGATATAACTCCTTTAAGAATACACTTATCAATACCATCATAGCCGCAACTGCGCTTATTTTTAGCAGAAGAAACAATATCAATTATTTCATACCGATTCTTTGGAATGAAAAAAAAAACAGAATAATTGTTATATTGACCTAAAAATTCAGTAAAATTTGTTCTGTGGCCGAGATATCTTTTGCAGGCGATTCACCTATTTGAGAAAAATAAGAGTTAAAAACATTGGCAATATCAACAGAATTGTTAATCAAATTATCATGCGGTTTAATTTGATCAATCTCTACTTTTTTGCTCTGTAAATTCATCGCCCGATTTAAAACTTTCCAGGTATTTTTGATATCAAACTGAAATTTTGCAACTGACGCGAGTAATAATTTTTCTTCTCAAAACGTAAAATTCTGATTTATATATTTTTATAAGATGTGTATTTCCTTTTCGATTGTTCAGTATTGTCCATTTTGTATTTATAATATAAACGATTTTTCCCGTTGATTAAGCAAAGTAACCTAGGAGTCTTCTTATAATCCATTCTTTTCTTCTGTTTAGGATTTATATCATCCAAAAAACAATTCAAAATATTCATTAAGTTGTCAAAAGACAAATTGACATGGTCACTGTCATATACTCGTGATCAATCTGCATTATCAAGAGCGGCATCAAGACTGGCCAACTTTTCAGGGGAGACTCTACGTTTGAATAAAGGAAATGAAGGTTTTGAGTCATTAACAAATGTTTTCAAAGTAAGATATTAAAAGTCATTAATGGAAAATGATCCGTTACATCTGAAAGAATTATAAAAGAGTCAGGGAGGAGAGTCAGGGAGAGGTAAATTTCATCTGTAAATTTGGTAATACAATATTTTGCTAATGAAACGATGTATACATTCATTTTTTTTCGAATTATTTCCATTTTCATCTGTATATTGATATTTTTAAATATTACTGAAAAGAATTTTGTTGTTTGTTGTTTGTTTTTATTTCCGTCGTCATATAAAAATACACACATTACAAGTTGCATATACATTGCATATACGTACAGAAGAAACGGGAGAGTGCCTGTTCAGTCATATTTTCAAAATATGTCTGCTCTTCCACAGGGTCCCGGATTTACAATACAATACAAGAACAATACATTGTATATAAAAAACATAAGAAAAAATAATGAAAATCATATACCGAACTGGTACAGCGAGGGTCAACAATAATCAGAGATAGGCAGAGAAATGCAGAGCAAGGAAAAGAAAAAGAGGAGGAGAACAAACTTACAAAAGAAAAGGCAAGACTCACATACCCCCCCCCCCCGCCCCCTCCCCCCCCCCAAGAAATGGCTGTTACATTTGGTACTCCATTGAGTCCTTTTTTTACATACAACTAATGCTCTATCTAAATAATCAGATGATAACATTTGACAAGATCTTAAAGTTAATGCGTTACGACTTTCATTGGGCAATTGATTATACATTGATATTTCCCTGTAAAAAAGTCCTTTTACAGTTATTAGAATTTGGCTTTGGAAGATTCAAATTCTGATTTGAACGAAGTGAATAATCAAGAAATCTTCTAGAAATATTATCAGACATGTAATTAGGGAGAAAATTCTGCAATATATTATAAATCATCATACTCATATTCTTTTTATACCGGTATTCAAGAGATTCCCAGCCCAAAATATCATGAGCATGTTGAGTAGAAACAAAAGAATATGGATTTACTCTCATAATCATACGACCCGCTCTATTCTGTAGCTTTTGAAGGGCTGACAATGAACCTTGTGGAGCGGAATACCAGGTAACGTTTGCGTAATCAAAATGTGGAAGAATCACGGATTTATTTATCAAATTCAAATTTGATTCATTTACAACATGTCTTAATCTTCCAAGAAAACCAATCAGTCTACTGATTTTCTGGCAAATTTTATCTACATGAATATTCCTTTTCAACTCAGCGTCGATAGGAATTCCAGGATATTTTACAGTTTCAACATTTCGAATCTGGGTATTTTTTTTTTTTTTTACATCTAGCGAATTACACCTTGAGAGCATAAATCTCGTACCAAAAAGCATACTGACGGTCTTTGAATAATTGACCAATAGTTTGTTCTGTGATAATTACATACAATTACTTCAATTTTGATTTAACATAATTAGTATACATGTATGGAGTCTGGTTTCCAGACCCTTTGCCAACTGGACGCCGCGGCGACGATATCGCCGCCTTTGCCGAAGGCAAAGGCCAAAGAACATTAAACTATACTTGCTGTCAAAGTTGAGGGCGTCATTATCTTGACTAGCGAAATAGTGAGGGTCTGGAAACCAAACTAATATGTATGTAATTATATTGAAGAAAATAAAGAAAACAAGTTATATGGGGTGACTCTGGTGATAGAAGAGAGATGGAGAACAGCCCCTGAAAAGCCATCTTCTAAATACTCCAAGATATGAATTGTTTAAAGGCTGGATTCTATTTTTATAATCTGTAAAATGAGCGGAATTTCCAAAAGATTACAAGCCATCATTAACATTTTTCTATTGGCTTGAAATGCGTAAAATGCACCAGGAATGACACTAAACATTTTATCTTTTCAACACACATTCATTAAGAGAGTATGGAGGATTATAGACATAAGTATAATTCTGGTTTCTGGTTACATGATATGATACAATGTCGTTCTTCAAAGTCCATACACGGAGCTCATCTTTGATTGGAGGCAAGGCGCCCTCAGTCGCCAATTCACTATTCGGCCACAGACTGTCACTTTGGAGGAAAGCTACAATGATGCCCTGGCCGGCATCAGTTGTAGTCTAGTGCGGTTTGAACAAGGATAAAGAACAAAAACTTAAAGATAAATGAATATTATGGCATGTGTTGTTTTCAGTAATTATCTAAGGATTGTGAACCTGGCATCTGTATCAGGGATGTCAGGACCAAGTGACATTGGGTATTTGCCAGAACGATTCAATTTTATTTTCCTGCCCTTCCGGAGCCAATATGCATTTTTCGGGAAATGTAATGGGTTTTAAGCTCACCTAAGCCGAAGGCTCAAGTGAGTTAATGCTATCGCTCTTCGTCCGGCGACCGTCGTGCGTCGTCCGTCGTGCGTAAACTTTTACATTTTCATCATCTTCTTGAGAACCCCAACACCAATTTTCACCAAACTTGGCAGGTAGACTCCCTAAGGGGATATGATCTCAATTTGTTCAAGTGGGCACCAATCCAACCTGGGGGCCCCACAGGGGCCCAAACCCCCAAACTTAAGGAATCTTTAAAAATCTTCTCCTCTAGATCCAGAAGTGATAGGGCTAAGTTAATACTATGAATTAGTATATTGATGGCTGTAGTTTCAAATTTGTTCATGGCGGAATCAGGGGTGCCCCCCTTGGGACCCAGGAGAAGGGTCCTAATGGGGCCCAAATTGTAAATTTTCATCTTTTTACTGAAAATGCCATTATGACTTTTCACCAAAGTTGGCAGGTAGCATCCCTAGGGGGAAAGAATCTCATTTCCATCAAATGGGCCCCATGCCCCACCGGGGGGGGGGGGGGGGGGGGGAGGGGCAGAGGCCCTACATTAATTGGACCGAAATTGTAAATTTGCATCTTTTTCTCTAAAACCCTATCATAAATTTCACCAAATTTGGCAGGTAGCATCCCTAGGGGGATAGAATTTCAAATCCATCAAACGGGCACCATGGCCCACCTGAAGGACTCCCAGGGGTCCCACCCCCCCCCCCCTCCTGTAAGGAATCTTTACAGATTTTCTCTGGAACCAGAAGTGATTGAGCTAAGTTGATACAATGAGTCAGTATATTGATGACTGTCAGGTGACTGTTATTTCAAGTTTGTTCATGGGAAATCAGGGGAGCCCTTCCCACCCACACCCCCTTGGGACCCAAGGAAGCAGGATGGGATGGGGGGTCCAAATGCGAGCCTTACTTTTCATCTTCTTGCTGAAAACAACATAGTGGATTTTCACCAAGCTTGGTAAGTAGCATTCCCATGGGAATAACATCTCAAAGTGTTTAAATGGGCACCATGCTTTCCTTGGGGCCGCATGGGGTCCAAACCTCCTTAATCAATGAATATTCGATAATATTTTTCTCTAGTTCGAATCAAAAGTATTAAGGATTTAAGTCTTTTCCCCCCAAGCTGCATAATCCAACATTCTTTAAAGTACAGTGTACTTGGCAGGTATTTTTACTAGTGTGATGGAATATGTAGATGGACACCATGCCTCCATTCTCAAAGCTACCCTACCTAATTGTTCTATTGTGTTCGAGACAACATTTTAAGGAGCAGCTGTTTCAAAGTGTAATTATTCCTTAGATGGTGGGAGAAATAAAGCCATAAAATATGAAATGTTGTTTGCTATGCTTGACCTCTCATTGATTTATACGGGGCGAACCAAATTAGGCCTAATCGTAACCAGTTACATACCTGTCTTCGACGACTTTTCTCAACCAACAGTATCATTGTGTTTTTCAGAAAATCATGCGAATGAATACGGAACCAAAATCAATCATTTTACCAGTGTAGCATTTTAAGCCATAAAGGCTGCAAGACTTCCATGGCATTTCCACGTTGCGAGTACCGTGCGTGATGTGGCAGGTAAGGCTGTTGTCTCTAAGTCTAGGTTTAGAACAAAATGTCTTGCCCGCAATGTTACTATGAGAGTTAATATGAGAGCTGGGTGTCGATGCAAAATTTTGAATGGCTTATAGCGCCAGGCATGTTTTCCCGGATTAATACATAACTTACTGCTTTCAACTGTTGAAGCATTGCTTTCTGCAGGCCTTTTCCTGAAAGAAAGAGACATAAAACAAAAGACGACAGCAAATGATATCTTTTCAGAGTTGCAGGTGAAAGACCAACATCATTCAATGGACGTTGGAGAAAAACTCTCCGAATTCCGAATCATAACGGAAATTTGGTATGAAGAATGTAATTATAAAGATTTATAGTATCTATTTGTTAAATTACCGCGTTAGACTGCCCGCTGTCTGTATGTCTGTCTGTTCCAAATTTGATTTCGGAACTCATAAGAAAATTAAAACAAACTAAGTTTCCTAACATTATTTTTTCTATGATACATGTATAACCAATTTTTCACAACCCCTATTACACAGTAGATTGCCACGTGGAAAGTAAAACACACCCCTTTTTTTTTCAGCAGCAAAAATATTTCTCTCATTTTTATCCCTTTTAGATTTCAAGAATGCTAGCGGTCTCTCAGATCCCGGAGTGGGGGGAAGGGGGTTGGGGGATGATTATTCATTCCCGACCTGCGTTCAATATTATCTCTCAGTCGAAGCTGTGATCAGATTAATGAAACAATAATACTTTGCTAATTATGAGGATGGTGCTGGTGATATCCCATGCAAATAGAGCTAACGTATGCAAGAAGTGCGAGGGTATAAAGGAATTATTCAAGATATGAAATCTGAATAATCGTGCCATTTTCAGTGATAGGGACTATATATCATGTGAACGGATTATCTTTAAGATAATGGATTTTGGTATGCTGCTTCTTTAAAATTTGAATTGACTCTAAATCTGAATAATTCATTTAAAATGTAGATGGATTATCTCTCAGAACTCCGTTTACCTCTGAAATCAGGCTTGACGTAGAAACCGTGCAGGAACACCAATGGGCCGGCAATGTACAAATAAAACGAGGAATGAAGAGCACATGCTACAGCACATCCCCGAGTTTCTCCTGCTTTGCCAACTTCGGCGATGACGACACCAAAGTGGCCCTTTAGGAAGTCTTTCTTTACGTCTGGTGGTTAATGTGTTCATTATAAAGATAAAAATCATGCTACTTTCTTAATTGCTTTTGTACTCTTCCTTAGCTTTTTCACATTCACTGAGAGTGCGTACAGTGACAGTAATCTGAATCACAACTGTAATGACTCATTGCTAAAATTATAGTTCAAATGACGTAGGATGGCCGTGCGCCAAGGACGAGAAATCAGTATGACGTCATTTTCGGAAGCAATATTTTTGTGTACATCTCCATTACAGCACTTATGTTGAAAGGATATATCGTAGACCGTTTCATGCGAGGATTTATGCATGATAATGAATATGTCTTTCTTTGTGTGTATGTCATATTGGGCTTGTTGGTATGTGTGTGCAGTGTCATTTTCTTTATTTCTCTTTTGTCTGTAGGCAATTTGCTCTAGTTTTGTTAGTCCAGTACTGTAATTACAAAGTACAACAAGGGGACTGGAAGTTACAAGCTTTTCTATTTGGTAGTCTCCTCCTTTTAAAACAATTTTGATTTAAATGAGAGCAAGAGATTATTAAACAGATGATTGAAGATAACTGATGTATGAGTTTTTCTTCTATTTGCCCTCTTTACAAATTACATTTAAAAGATTGCAACTGCAGATCTATATTTCTAACAAACATGTCGGGAATCGGGAACCAGATAGAATCATCAACTTATCATCTACTGTCATTTCCATTATGTTTATTAAAATCTAGATATTTAAATCAGTTGCGATTACTTGGATACCTGTGGCATGAGAATATTTCCACCACCCTTCACCAAACTCGTTTTTTTTTCAAACCGTCTACAGATTCACCATTTCCTCTACCAAAGAGGAAATCACGTGGAGCTAAGGGAGAGAAAGAGAGAGAGAGAGAGAGAGAGAGAGAGAAAGGGAAAGAGATAGAGAGAAGACTGTGCCTCTGGCTAGGAATTTCCGCAATATGATTCCCGAGGGAATTTACGGAATGGTTGGCAATCCAGTTCATCGCAATCTAGGAAGAATGTCTGCTTTGATACCATGTTTTCTATCTGTTTTTCTTTTGCCTTGTTTATTTTGCAAATTATGGTGCACACTACATAAATTTTGGTGACCAATACGGCCCTGCATTGACAACAGGATATGGGTGCAATTCTTCCTTTTTGACATTTGAATATTGAATAATTCTACAGCCGTGTTATTATCATATATTGTCATAGACATGATAAGCATGGTTTAAACGTATCAGAAATGTGACAAAACTCAAAATTCCCCTGGCCCCCTTCCCCCTTTGTATGAAACGAAGCTACGATCATATTAACCTGACGCGCGATTCACTGCGCCACGATTGATAAATCGAGCGTAGCATCAATCAAAATTTATTATGAACAGGTCCCTGATTGAGGTTCACCGGCGCGATCATGCAAATGCATTCAATCCAAAAATCATGAAAAATGACCTTCAACCTCTTCTTTATCATGTCTATGCAGCGTATATTTACCAGGCTCCCCTTTGTCGAAGCCATTTCAAAGCGATACCTAAAAGAGAGCCAAGAAGATGGTTGTCACGGATGATGGTTGTTTTTTTTCCGAAAAGGAATGTTATCTTTTTTTACAAGTGCATGATTCGAGATATTTCATTGCTCATATCAATTGCACACATCCTGATAGCACACACTGTGTCTGTACATGCTAAAATCCGTTTTAGTGTTTGTGTGGGTGTGCAGGTGCATTACAAACTGAGTGACAATGTGTTGTTGTGAATCCAAAAAAAAAAAGAACAAATGAAACATTAAGTTCCTATCTTATGTTCTGGGTCTTATCTTCACAATAGTTAAATATTGGGAACCTAAGAGAAAAGGAGAATTTTTGAACAAAAGATCAGAGATTAGCTTCCTCGAAAGAACACTGATGTACACTAAATATTCTTGTCACTATATACAAATTATCTATCGTTTTCAAAAGTATTCGTCACCGAGATCAAATCTTATTATTCATCACTTTCCTTCAGCCTGGTGTCATTTTTGACGAACTACAATGTACATGAATGAGCCGTAATAAGAGTCGTATCATGTAAACGATTTAATTAAGAGACAAAGTCCCGTCAAATTTCTATATTAATAGCCAGGATTAATCTTTTGGGGTGACGGGATGAAATGGGGTCCCATTTAGAATTTTTGATCTTGTTTAGAAATCATGGTGAAATTTCCTACAACCAAATCAGGTATTACATCGCCATTTTGATAGAATATACCTTGATGAATAACGCCTAGAACACGTACCCTCCTCACCAATTCCACCACCACTACCACCTTTGAAGATCCCAGTTTGTTCATTTCTTCTTATTTTATAGGCATCTTGAGTTTTTAACTACCGGTATGTGCTTAAAGCATTTTGTTAAATTAACCACTGTTAAACATACGATTTTCTGAGACACAGCAACCAGCCTGAGCAACAGCGAATTCTATATGTCAGGAGGCGATATGAAGAGATCCGTATAAATATAGGTTTTCCCGGTCAATTTAATACTTTTGTCATTCAAGTTCCTATTCCGAGCATTCGATTTCACGCATTCCACGCTCGCAGCACTGAATCAGCAATCAAATTCAAAATCCGGTCATTCGAATTCACTATCCGAGCATTCAAATTCACTCTCGGAGCGTTCAAATTCACTAACGGAGCATTCAAATTCACTATCGGAACATTCAAATTCACTATCGGAGCATTCAAATTTAAGAGAGGAGCACGCATTTCATCAAAGAGCATTCAAATTCATGTCTAGCTGGCGACGGAATCTCGTCGGTCATTCAAATTCGTGAACAGGCAACCATGTTCCAAATAACTGCATTCAATTTAAAAGAAGTCCTGAATTTAGTTACTTTGGGGCCGTGTATGCATGTGTTTCTCACTTGGCTTTGAATATATTGGGAGTTATGATGATTATTTATTTTGCAGTAGAGGTCCACCTGTTAATTGACAATTTTGAACTCGCGCTTAGCAAATAGGAATATACAGGCACATTTCCCTGGGATTGGACATAAAATGGAGGTCCCACGTGTTAAAGAGTCACAACTCATGCACGTAAAAAATCCCACTTCATTTATTCATCGCAAAGAGCAAAACATCTAACTGGACCCCATATGGAAGACCAGCTTTTGCAGCTGAATATGGGTTATCAGCCATCTTCTGAGATAGAAAATTAAAAAACAAACAAAAATTAGGCACTGTATAGGCCTACAGACGAGCATAATACGGAGTGTTGAGTGACACTTTCGAGGAAAAAAAAACACAATTTCGACTATATTGAAACTGATACATGAGCATTTTATACGTGTTGTCTGTTGTGTATTGCTGTCTTATTGATTTAATTTTGCAGGACTATGTGAGATCATTGTGTGTCAGTTTGTCTTAAATTGAGGAATTGTCATAATTTGGTTGGTGTTGGGGCGTTGTCACCATGCAGTATCATCAAGAAATATGATTACTAGTCGTTGTGTTGTTTGGATGCACTGCTGATTGGACATTGCAATTTGAAATTTATTGAGATGAAAAACAAAGAATACATGAACAGAGAACAATGTAGAACATGTAAACAATCGTAATTACACTATATGCAAGCATTCATTGGTTGTGTTGGCCCTTTTTCCTTTCTTAAAAGTCTCCTCCATTTTCCTCGTTAAATTGATTGCACGAAGTAGGAACTTGATCGCCTAAAAATGAATTTGAACGCTCCAAACAAGCTCATTGGGACTATCACGTGACTATCGTATGAATTTGAATGCACGAGTAGGAAAGTCGGTGCTCGCATTTTGAAATTGAATGCCCAATCGTGAATTTGATTTCACGAAAACGAAATAGAACGCTCATAAATGAAATTGATCGCTCGGGTTCTGAATTTGAACGCCCCAATATTTTCGCGTGCGTGCGCTGCGTGAATTTGAATGCACATTAATGAATTTGAGTGACAAAAGTATGAAATTGACCGGGAAAACCTATATTACAAAATTTTATATTTTCGTCCTCTGATGCATAAACAATGACAAAATAACACAATTGGCTTCTGCAACATCTTTCTAATCTATTCTACGGTCACGTGAAAGTCTGGCACAACCTTCATGATGCTCGAAATTTCCCTGTACCGCAGAAAATGCCGGACTCTTAGAAGTGATTTTATACCTATCAATTCATGCAACGTTTCTTTGATTCATGATTGATGTTTGTTTGTCTGTTTGTTATATTTTTTGTTTCGTTTCTCTTTAATTGTGTTACCTGGGTCCGAAGTAATGTGGACCATAACATGTATTTTTTAAAAATATTTTTGTTAAGTAATCTTGAATTTTGACGCAAGTATCGTAACGACCGGTAGCTGTGTCCGTGCTGAACTTGCCGTCTAGTCAAACTTTACATCAAGGTTGTCATGAAAGGAGTGATAACAAGATGGATGTAATCTCATGCCTTTGTTATAATTACAATTAATCAGTTTATGTCACATCGCAGTTCACATTACCACATTGCCCGCAGTTGGGGTTTTGATGGATTTTTAACTGTGTACACACTAGGCTTTGACCGAAAAATGAAATCATGAACTTCAAGTCTCTGCTACCTGCCTTGTTCAGACAGCTTGGCTTCAGTGTTCCATTTCTCTGTCGCCTGGAGTTCTTGTAAGAGGCTGTATATTGAAGAAATATCAGGCACCATTCCCTTACGAATCACGAAATCCTCCATGTTTTCCAGCGTGATGGTACGCATGAATACCTCTCAACATGGACTAAACCCAACCTTCAAAATGCTCTTGATAAGCTACCTGTACGCGCTCACTTACTTTTCTCGACATTTAGGCCACGCTTCAGTAGGTATTCGTTGGAAGCACGTTAACGCTTAATCAGGGTGTGAAAATACTGAAAGTTCGACTTATGCAAGGTATTATAGTCCCATACACATTCGTGCAAATACAACTTACTCATTATCAATAAGCCTTTAACTTCTCTATACATCGCAGAATTATTGATTCTTGGACTATTAGAAAATCGAGCAACACGTATATACCATGGCATCTCTTTACTTCATGGGTTGATTTTCTGCTGAGTAGATCGCCGACCAAATTATTTCTTTCTATGATAAAAGGTAGCAGGAAACAGTGGATGATCTGGAGTTCACTCACGCAGCAAGACATGGAACCCCCTACGTCACCTCGGTTCAACCCCATACAATCAACCTAGCACCAGCCCAATGAAGTACCTGGCAATGATCGAAGTCGCCTCCAGTATGATTACTAACTCAAAGGTTCCCTCCTATGATACTGCGCAATGAAGGAGAGAATACCGGATGATCTTTGATCATGCAAAAATAGCTTTATTGTTGTTGATCAACAGTAGTCCCAGTCACATATATAATGCAATAGACACAAGGTGGCGCTGTTGCGACATAACCATCAGTAGTATAAATGTCTACAGAACAATACACTGGCGTAATCACTTCTTTCTTCCTTTAAATCAAGGTGAAACGATTCAACTTCGTTTAAAACGTCAATACGAATCCAGCAAGGTATGACCACACATATACTCAAACATCCTAACAAAATTAGACTAAGGCTGCTTAACAAATAAAACTGAATTCTTTCACGACGTAACACTTTCTCCTACAAACATAATGATCTGCTTGAGCTAATTCCAAACAAAAAGGAACATCTACAACTGTACAGCCTTGTACCACATCCTCTTCCTCTTTTGCATCATGCGGCTAAAAACGTAAATACATTCTGCATGTCAACAAAACAACATCCAAAACCATGCAGTAACCCATCTGCTTGCTACATCTTTCCTGTCTTATACGGTAATACAGGTAAAAACATACACAATTACGTACTAGGCATGTTGGCAAGACAATATTCAAAATCTTGCAGTAACCCATCTGCTTGCTGTATCTTACAGACTTGAATAATAGGCTGAAAATGCAACAATATAATGCATACGATATCACTGACACAGGGCAGGTGATGCTGGATATACAGTGATTAGACGCTGTTGAGAGAACAGGAGGATCTTGTATGGAATGGGAATGGTCCAAGGTCAATGGTCAAGGTGAGGGGCTGAGCAATCTCGTCATCACACTCCTGAGGCTGATACTGCTGCGAAGGTAGAGGAGGAAAGTCTGAACGAACTTTCAGACAATGGGAACGTCGCACACGGTATGAGGTGGAACGTAGTTGGTTGCCGACAAACTTGCGGATATTGCATCACTCATTCTCAACAGTACAAACGAGGTAGCGGTGTCGAGACTGAGTCTTGGATCGATCTTTTCGAAGATAGACGAGATCACTAACATAAATATCATGGTCACTAGTGAATTGATCACGTTGAGTCCGCAATTCCCGAGCAGAGAGGCCGTTACCACGGAGTAAGACTGTTGAGGCAGTTTGTAGCCACGGCTAGTGCAGGGGGGGGGGGGGGGGGGGGGGTAACCGGGCCACCATGGGGGTCGTCACGAAGTAGTTCGTCTTCTAGCTCACGAACAGCTCTTTCGGAGACGGGATTCTTGTTCACATTTTTGGCATGACCGAGCTCTATCGTAATCCCCTGCCTATGGAGTACCTCATCATCTCGGAGGGCTGCAAAACCCGGGGCTGGATCTGTGCGCACTACAGCAAGAGGACCCTCTAGTGGTCGGAGAGGTGGGCATAACTGGAGTAGAGCATCGCGCAGGGTCTCTGTGCGTTCATCTTGGATCAGGAGACTTGATGTATAGGATGTGACGGTTTTTCTGAGGACAAATATGAGCTGTCGGGCACGTTTGATGGCATCTGCCCCAAAGGATACACCCACCATGCTTGTCGGATCACATGTGGTCCGGGGTCTTGCAGCATGGGGGACATTCTGAAGAGAAAGACAGCCATGGTACGCAACGGTGACTTGTTGAATAGCTCTATCTAGGTCCAAGGCAAAACAAAAACAAAAAAATAGCGAGACACCACCAGCTTAGCTGGTGTGGGGTAAGGTGACTCAGTTGGAGATGGAGAGCAGTAAAGATACCAGGAAGCACTTTGCGGGGAATGACTATACGCTCTTGCCGCGGCTGAAATGCACGTTCCTGTCGGACGACAAGAATGCCATCCCCAGCTATAGTATCAACCTGAATATAGCGCTTCACATCACGAATATCCGTCAGCTTCTTCGATGGGCGGGTACCCTGCTTGAAGTGAGCATGCGTACGGCGGAGGTCTGGACACTCTGACTGAATCCGCCCCAATGCATTGCGGGATGTAAATGGAATGCGTGTACAGCCAGAAAGATCATCTATGGCACTGCGATGAACAGCAGCACCTTCCAACTGGGTGATAAACGAGCATACTTGATACTTGGACTCATGGCAGGGAGGGGCGTTTCTACTGGCAAAGTCTGCAGGGACATTTGCAGAGCCAACCCTATGGCCAATAGACACCTGGTATCGGTTCACAGTTGTCAGGAATGTGGAAACCCTTCGACAAGCTGAAAATTCTCCATGACACAGCTTTTCATATGCCTCAGCACATGGTTTGCTGTCAGAGATGATGCACACAGGGTGATGTGATTGAATGATATACGGGCTGAAATGTTTGGTGGCAGTGACAATGGGCAGCGCCTCAACCTCACAGGGGAGCCAGATAACCTGGCGACCATGCAGCTTAGCACTAAAGAAGCCAGCGACCAGAGGCTTCGGATCTCGTGTCACGTACATTGTTACACCGAGGCCATGTTTTTTGACAGACCCAACTGTGACAATCCACAACTGGTCAGAGGGGAGTGGGAGTGTGATGGTTCGTGAGGACTGAATGGCAGACTGAGCCTTGGTGAAGGCATCATGCAACTCATCCGTCCAGTGGATACGGTCTTGTGATTTGAAGCCAGCAATGGAGTCATCAAGGGGGCTCAAGAATGCAGCACAACTGGGGAGCACACGAGCTTGCATCTCTTACGCACCAATGAAAGATCTCATGCTTTTCACTGTAGTGGGAGGAGAGCATTTCGGTGATGTTGTCATCCTGTGTGGACTTGCGCGAAGGGTTCCTTCCAACCAGATCTACCCTAGAAGATTGGTAGTCTTGGGACATACTGTAGTCTTGGTTGGGGATAGGTGGAGGCCATTGGCAGCAAGGGCCTGTAGCACCCGAGACCAATTTTGCAACAGGGCTTGCGGTTTGTCAGCACCACAGTACAAGTCATCTGCCAACTTGACAACGATACCTTCAACCAACAAGTCTCCAAGTACTCGACACATTAATTCGTCCAAGGCAGTCTCAGAACCTGGCAATTCCATTGCACAGCGGGTATAGACACGAATACCTCGGAATGGTATGGCCACACCACAGTTTTTCATTGAGTCATGGGATAGAGGTATTTGGTAGAAAGCACTTGCAAAGTTGGATGCGACAAGGTACATCCACTGACCAATCTTACGTAATGTTGAATCAACATATGGTAAGACCGAAGGCTGGGGCTTTGAATAGCGACCCACATCAACGAATGCTGTGACCAACCTGTGACCGCCATTGGGTTTCTTGACCAGGAAAGACGGGTTGACGTATTCGACAGTGACGCCAATATCCTCATGCCGTGGAAAAATGCCAAGTTCTTCGAGGTCGTCAAACTTTTCCTGCAACACAGCAAACTTGTCACGGAAATACAACGGGAGTCGGCCCTTGCGCTGAGGTGGTTGAACTGGGCCCATGTTAACAACAGCCGGGAATGGTCCAGAAGCACCATTATAGCCATTGGATATGAAGTAAACACTCCATCATATTTGGCGTGGAGTGCCTGAAAGGCTCGCTTTGTCTGAGAGGGAAGAACCCCGTTTGGATCAACAGCCAATGACTCAAAAGATGGCTTGTTGGTCTATTACCAGGAGGCTGCGCAGATGGTGCCTGCTGATCAGACATAGCGGATTGTCTATGCCCTGTATCTTCCATGCCCATGGGGTTGACCTGACACAAACGGGAATGGCGGCGAACAACGCACGGAGCATCAGATAGATTGGGAATGCGGATCCTACCAGCTATGCTGGAGACCACTTGGGGAACTGGGAAGCATTCCTGCAAGGGGATGGTAGTAGGGGAGTCTGTGTGAGGCTCTACAGCAAGGATCTCATTAGACTCAAACTGGGAAGGCAACTCAAGCTCAAGGAACTCATCCGGCCTGAGAGTTGTGGTTGTCGCAGGAGCACAGAGAACATGTGCACGTCGCACTGCATGACCAACTTTGGACTTTCCAGTGGAACCATACAAGTACACCGTTCCATCATCCAACATAATCTGGCTCATAGCGGGTCGCAGGGCTACATCATTGCGCTCCACAAATGGAGTCCCAGCGAGGACCTCGATATCTAGATTCTCCACAAATAAGCCCTCAAAATGGAAGACATGTTTATCACGAGAAAAGGTGAGACGAGTTTCACCAACAACTTTGTCACAGTGTGTTACACGTGAACTAGCATATTGATCTAGATAAGGCAGTTTGATCACCCGAAATGAAATATATGAAGAGATAGAGTACCGTTGAAATTATGTGTGCATTTATTAAAGTGTAATCAAGTCTTCAAATCATACCTCCGGTCGTACAATATAATAGTGTTCTGAGCTCAGAGCTTAAACATATCAAGCGGATTAAATGACTGTTATGCAATACATCAAATACTAACAAACTTCAAACTCTCAATATTCATCTTTCAACTTATAAACTAACTAAGTAAACAAGTACCATAACACTTCTCACAATACATAATTATGAGACGGCGTGGGCATGTGGCTTGCCACAACAAATCATATCTCTGACCATGATTAAAATGTCGGTTCAGCGTTCAGTTCGGTTCAGTCCAAATTTGTGGTTCCGGTTTATCAATTAAACAATTGGGAATTTCAAGATACTGACTTTGCTTCGCGAATCGGCGCTCTCCATATATGTGACGACAGCCTTGCGTCCTTGGAGATGGCGAACGCGAAGCGCTTGGAGAATGTGTCGGGGCGACAACGTCGTCCTTCGCCCGGTCGACCGCGGTTCAGCGAAGGCGACGGATCCAGCCCCGTATAACCGGCGTTGCTGTGGAGGGGGTGCGTCTCGAACTCGGCGAGGGAAATCCGGGCAACGGGTCAGACAGCGGCTGAACAGGAGACACCTGTGGAGTCTCGACCTGGTGATTGTGTGAGCTTCTTAGTTGAATTAAACTGTATTCGTATTACAACTGCAATCGATACGGAGGGGCTTCTACGCTGTCCTAGTATCAATAAATACAAGATACGGCTTACCGACAGGAATATAACTACATAATATCACTTTATATCTGGGCAGACTCAAAGAATTATCCATACCTCAAAGTTATAAAATAAAACAAACTTAAACTTACAGTTGGGCCTTCGACACCCCAGTTCAGCTATCACTGCTAGACAAGGCTCTGCAGCGTCTGGTCTGTTTGGTGGCAAGACAGGGTGTGGCAGCTTCACTCCTTGTGAGCCTGCCTATACATACGCTTGCTGCTGCAAACTTAACTATGCTAGGAAACAATAGCTGTCGAACACCTGCATGTGGGATGCCTCCAACCCGACTAAATTCATATGCAAATCACTTCCACCCAGACTGTCAGAGGGTAGTTAAATTATATTTAAATCAACTCCCTACACTACCCCCATTTCAAGAAAATGTATCACATTTTGCCAAACCCAAAAGGAAATAGCTATTTTCACTCACTATGAGTGAGTTATTTTCACTCACTATTCCAAACCCAACATAAAGGTTAATTTCTCTCATTATGCTTTTCTCTCCCTATAACCTGTCAAATAAAATAAAGTGACGCTTTTCGTCATACGGCTAACATGTATTCTTCATGCCTAATAAAAAAGGGGGTTATACTTAAAATTTCTTCCTGGGAAGATATATATTCCCCTAAACTAAACTATAATCTATCTAGCACACTAATTTATATACCTCAGCCAAAATGTAAACATTAGGTGCATTCAAAACAGAGAATGAGGCAATAAAGAGAAATTCAGCTTCTGCTTAAGAAGTCGGCTCCAACATTGTCAGAGCCACAAATGGTTTCGATGCGGAAGCGGAATGGTTGGAGGGCGAGAGCCCATCTCTTCACTCTGCTATTGATGCATTTGGTACGGTTGAGATAGAGGAGAGGTTGGTGGTCTGTTTCAAGGGTGAATTCAGTGCCTTCAAGGCACGTTTGGAACTTGTGAATTCCCCACACGCTCGATTGTGGAATAGGCTTGTTCTCGAGCCAAGAGTTTACGACTCGCATAGGCGACTGGATGTTTCTCTCCATCGTGCTCTTGGAGGAGAACAGCTCCGAGCCCAGTTGATGAGGCGTCTGTCCTAACGATGAATCTTCTCTGGACATCGGGTAGACAGAGAATGGGGCTCTCTACAATACTACCCTTCAATCGCGTGAAGGGGGACGAGCCATCAGTTTGGCGCGCTGACTTGGATGTTGGAGTCACAATACAGCCGAGGGTATGACTATTGTGCTGTCGAGGCACGCAGCATGTTCCCTGTACCACCACTATCAACAGTGATGCAGCCAGCATGATGATTGTAGAAGGCATCAAAGTATGGGGACTGATGCACTTGCACACGGAGTGTAGAGGAGGGTTCCTCACCATCTAAACCAAACCGGGTACCTGGGTCAACCTGAAAATCGTAGGGGTCAATGCTATTAGCCAGTATCTCATCACTTCCAAAAATCTTTGCAACTTGACGGACTTTAGCCATGTACTGCCTATCAGAGTCAGGGAGATAGAGACGCACATTGATGAAGTGACTGCTAGGGCGACAAGCCTGAAGACAGAGTGGGAATGACTTAGCAGGCTTCACACGGGATCAACTCTGAAATTGTGGTTGGGGACGCCTAGGAGTAGACTGGCTACGACTGCGCGGGGGGAAGCACGCATGGCTCTAGAACATTCAACTGACTTGAGGAGACTGGTAAGGGCTTGAAAAATCTCAGGCTTGAGAGAAGCAAGGGTACGTGACCGGAGATCTGTACCATATCTTTGCTTGACTATTTGTGGGAGATCAGGATGCAACAACTGAAGCAAATGCAGCACTAAGAAGTTTTTATTAGATGGCGTAAGCTCTTCATCTTCCTTGATGGGCTCACCGCGGTGAGTGATTCCCCCACCTGAGGTCAAAAGGTTATCTTCTACAAAGGCAAGTATCCTTTGATACAGGTCTTCAGGTTGTTCATCTGTTTCTAACTTGATGTCAGAAAAATCAATGAAATGAGCTCTTGCCGACTGAAAGCGATAGTGAAGGCGAATTGTTGACCAAATGTCATTGAGTGAGGTAGAACTGCGCACTACGCAATTCCTAGCAATCACAGGACAGAAATTTGCAATCTGGCCAAGCATGAGATCAAGCACTCTAAAAACCTCTATTATGGTTTGTTTTTGTCTTTTTTGACCATGTCACTGACTCACCAAGAAACGGTGCAAAGTGGGGACCCAGGTTTAGAGTGTACAGGACATTCTGTCTCCAACTCTCGAATGAGGTGATAGTCTCTATCTTGCCCAGACACCATTGTTTGGGCACCTTCTTGGGCATAGCACACGCCATTTTAGAGGTGTGGGACTGTACAATACTGGCCAACTAGGTGATAACTATGAGGCCTTGTAAAAACTTACGTTTACAGTAAACCTGGTTGTTTAAATTCCAGCAAAATTCCTCCCAGAGGTGGGCAAGATTTCCCTAGGCTGTGAGTAGTAATCCAGCGCTGCCACCACGCAATATAGGAGAGAATACCGGATGATCTTTGATCATGTGAACAATAGCTTTATTGGTGTTGATCAACAGTAGTCCCAGTCACAGATATAATGCCATAGACACAAGGTGGCGCTATTACACTATAACCATCAGAAGTATAAATGCCTACATAACAACACACTGGGGCTGCTCGAAGAAATAAACGTTGCGTAGGCACAAAGAGAATCCTTCACATCGTCGCAACCAACAAGTAGTCCCTGCGATCCCTATACTGTCTGGCAGAAGTGAAGAGGCTACAGGTCTGAAAGTAGCCAACTAAAGCAAAGTGACAGGAATTTCTACAGACCCTTGTCTACAAAGGACGAATATGGCTGGCATTATCTTTCTCCATGCCCATTGCAGTGAGACCATTTCCGAAGCGTGGTGATGTATAGGGAATCTAAGATCGTTGCACTCATGAAATCAGCTACATGCCTCTCTCGATAATTTAGGCCACTATACAACATTCAAGCTGTTTGGAGGGAGTCCACTTTGCCAAGAGAACAGGTAGGTTATCAGACGATAGGAAGGAGCTGTGCCGACCAAGTCCTTGCGCTGACAATTAGCATCGAGACTGGCTTCCAACGAGGTTCGTTGTACTATTGTCTCACGCAAAGACAATTCTAAAACATACATGGAAGCGTGCCAAGATCTTGCACTGACAGACAACTAGGGCTGCTTGAATTCAATCATCAGCGATCGCAGATTCAGGATATAGTCCTGTAAGAACT
The DNA here is from genome assembly GCF_040938485.1 of Diadema antillarum. Classification (NCBI taxonomy): domain Eukaryota; kingdom Metazoa; phylum Echinodermata; class Echinoidea; order Diadematoida; family Diadematidae; genus Diadema; species Diadema antillarum. The sequence continues at coordinate 135,189 of NW_027271823.1, forward strand.
CTTGAAAGATGGTATCCCGAAGGATTCTGTATTATCTTCGATCCGTTTAAAAATAAGTGAATGACACGCCTACCACTTTATCAAGGAAGCTTGCTTATGCGGATGATATCAGCCTTGAAAATGAGGGAAATCATTACATAACGTTAGTTTAGTCAAAGTTTGACTGAAGAATATCATTACTGCCTTCCATCTTAAAAAATAATTATCTTGGAAGTTGCTAATTGTTACGACCAAAATCACTCCGAGAATGATCGCACAAAAGAAACCATCAACTAATGTTCAGGCGGTTTATTAACAGTGATATTGTGGGTACAGACTGGTAATCGGTTTCACATCAGTACAATAATGATCAACAGAAACAATTACAAATCGGTAGTGGAATCACTTACACGCATTACATGCAATATCCCTGGAAATGTCCAAATACGATGCTCGATGCACAAATGAATGATCCGCGATGCACCGATGAATGATTCCTTTGACGTAAATCCAGAGGCACAGGTTACAATAGTCCGCGTTATAATTCCAGGGTATATGTCCACAATAGATTTACGGTATTAATGTTCATAGCGAGACGTGCAGAATCCAACGTTATGACGACCACGTCCAGTCGATGCGTTGAATGATGATTCAGCCAGTACTATCTCGCTAGGAATCCAGTCCGTCACAGCTTTGCCGTAACAATGTCCGTTGACATTAAAATATGGAGTCCATCTCCAATGAAGGCAAATCAATTATCTGCAGACAAAATGTCTCCCAGGCCTTATCTCCACAAATTTAACAGGTCAGCAGGTAACACAGGACTGACTACACTGTATAACAAGTCGCTTCAGAGCCAGAAGTGACGTAACTCTCAGAGCAGAGGTGTTGGGCACTCTGCCTACTGCAGAATTTCTCTGGCTTATATACTATCCATTCACCCCTTTCTAGCACATTCTGTAACTCTCTCCAACCTGGGGCCACACACCTGAACATACTGGCAAGTCCTAGTTCCAGGAAACCTGGATGACTCACTGCATAACATCATTGCCAAGAATAACTACCAATCACATTGGGCTACAGGGACAGTGCCTCACTCAGCCAAACATCTAAGCACTTCCTAGAACATTCTGGAATGGGTGAAATCATTCTAGATTGAGTGAGCTATAATGTATTTCCTGTTACATGCATGTACTGTATAGATACATTGTATACCACCTAGCAAATTCTCCACTGATCTGGTCAGCCTGTATGTACTATATCTATACCACATAGAATGTTCTCCATAAATCTGGTCAACCTGTGTACATACACATTAAAACAACCATGCATACAGTACATCCTAATTGTCATGTACATAACTACTAGTGTGTATCATTTGTGACATAATGCTAAACTGTGAGTAGCCTTCTGTAGCAGAGCCTGTCAAGCATAAGGTCAGTTTCCAATGTAACTACCAGGAGTTTCGTTACATAGCATTCCCACATACCGAAAATACCTTAAGAGAGTTGCAGAACAACTGAAATCGAGGATCAACTTCGTCAGGAAACTCGCAGTGAACACCTGGAGTCAAAAGCCAGGAGGCCTGTTCTCATCCCCACGACTGCAGAGTAGGCCCTACTGGTCCTTATCGCGAGTCAACAGCTCCCCCCCCCCCCCAAAAAAAAAAGTGTAGATACGCCTATACAGTTCTGGACTTAGCAACAGGGGTAGCCTTACCCCCATTCCACAGAGATTTTACTCATCGGTAACTCATCGGAAGCAGAGATTGTTGCTTCGACCACCCATCGCAGTGTATCGGATCGCATTCTGATGAATCCGACTTGGTCACGTTGGTTAGGCGCATATAACATGAGTGTCAGACATGTCGCGCGCTATCCGCGTAAGACAAGCTTGCCTCAGCGGATCATCAACCGACATGTCTGACGATGTTGGGGAAAAAAAATCTTGGACAAGACCATCGACCAGGCTGTGAGCTTACGAAGGGTTATAAAAAGGTCTTCAAACGCTGGTTTCGTATGGCCTTCTTTAGAGGATCTTACGAAATGATCTGTAAATCGTTCTTACGGCGTTCGTAGCAGGTCGTGAAGACATTTGTTACTGAACCCTTAATTTCCTTCGATCCAGGCTGCCAAAAACATCTTTTATGAAGCGAAAGAGGGCGCGCTGACATAATATTTCGAAAGGAATTTCTATTTGTCCAGAGCCTTTAAGGGCTGTAATAGTATGAATAGTGTGAACAGTTGTGTCATTCTTAACGCGTTAAATTCATGATGAGTGTCTGAAAGCAAGAATTGCATCTAATGTTATCACTAAAGGGGATCATTTATGTTCATAAAAATGTTGGGCCCTACACTCTAAATTCCTTAGATTGAAATAGATTGGAGAATGGATTGAAGTTTTCAATGTAATAGAGTTGGAATTCAACCTATATTCGATTGAAACTTTACATCCAATCTTGGATTGGTCCCTGGCTGAAATCGATTAAACTGACTTTCAGTCCACGGAATTTAGAAAGTAAAAAGTCATCTTTATGCCTAAGTCCAATATTGGATTCGTTAGTCTCTGTGAATTTTACAGGGCACTGTACTACAATAATAACATGGTATTTGAAACACCTCATCATTAGTTCCAACATTAACGTCATTGTCAAATTTTTATAACATTTTGTTTTATTATAGCTTATCTTATATGTTTATTCTTACTTTTTTCATAGTCACATGACGTGAAGGGTAATTATTGAATGTCTTTATCATACCTACTAATTTCAATGATTATCATGACTTATGATATCATTCTGTTGAAAAAAAAATGACAACATTTTGCATAAGAATGAGATGTTCTACAAACTGACGGTCCGCTGTAATTAATGGTTATGCTTATGCAAATGACTATCATAATTATATCATTTCATTTTTCTTCGCTGCCGATGCTAATGCATTTTGTTCCAACTCACCTTATGGTCATTATATATGTATAGATATATATATATATATATATATATATATATGTATATTTATATATATTAATTTATATATATGATATGATATAATATAATATATGAGTTTTTTTTTCAAAAATCGACAAGTCCATTTTTTGAAGATTTTGAAGTACGGTCTCTGTCATATAGTACAAAATAATACCTTTTGAATGATATATTGGTCACTACATATAAAGGTACATTTTTGAAGTTATGGTCAAAAGAAGCAACAATTTTCTTATTATTATTTTTATTTTTCTTGACCTTTAATCGCAATTATCTCCGTTTGGCAGATATGGACTTATCGGTTTTTGCGAACAAACTCTTCATATAATTGTATATATATATGAAGTATAGTAGATGTTAGCATGATGTGTTATAATTGCAGGTTTTTTTTTCATTTTATTTACTTTTTCATCATAAGCTATACGAGGTGACGTGAATATACGTAAACAATAGAAAATGTATTTTGTGGATATGTAAATATGTCTTTTGTCATTCTGTAACAAGTCATATGAGTTTTCCTGCCGTGCAATCTTGTGAATCCTATCTAATTTTCTTTGTAGAAATACTGATGTATGCTTAGTTGTTTGCGTTGTCTTACTGTGAAGTTGCACTATACCAGTAAACGAAGTCAAGTCATTTGAAAGACCATGGTAAGGTGTGTTATGCACAAGGCGATCATTTGTAGACTTAGTCTGCGTGGAGTTAGATAACTATTACTCTAAAACACGAGTACCTTGTCAATGATATACTTATTATTCAAAGAGCATAGAAACCGATTAAAGATATTGTGGGAAACTGTTAATATAGCGAAGAAAACAATAACACTTTCATTAATGACAACCAATAATAACCAACTGTTTTAAGTTCGGCATCCAATATAGATCTAGGTACAGTTACCAGCCATTTAACCCATGTCTATATATTAACCCTATTATACCATATAAACAAATCAAATCAAATCAAACCCTTTACACAACTTCTCAATACGAATCGTCACATAATTATCAATTTCCATAAACACCAACTAAACCAAGCGTCCATCCACTCCATAGAAGCAAACTTCATTAAATCTGATTACTGTTTAAGGTAGTGGCAATGCAACCGAGCACTTCCAAAATCATTCCAATATTGCGTATGAACAATTTCATCCATGTTGTACAAACCGAATGATATTCAATTGCCTTCATGTGTTACAAGATAATAACTTAAACTTTATGTTAATAATGGAACTCAAAAGAGATATGCACTGACTTATTGAAAGCACTCTGCACACTATAATCGATAACTATTTCTAAAATACTACTGCATGACCTTTATTCGCATGATATACGAGGTCAATCCTCTCCTGGTTTACTGATTATTCGCATAACCGTAAGCAATATTTGATTTTTCATTTTCATGAGTTTTAAATTGTCATTTATTTATTTATTTATTTATTTATTTATTTATTCAGTTTTCTTTACCCAGGGTAGCCCCATCAGTGGTTTAAACACTGTTATCCTAGGGGGCCCTGCAACAGAATGACAACATATACTAGTTGAACAAACACAAAATAACAAATCAAGGACATTCCTTTTTACACCATACCATCAACACAATATCAATCCTCTATATAAATGAAGAAATGCAAAGTTAATCCTTGACGATAATAATACACAAACTCATATTATTTGAGAAAAAAAAATCCCTTAACATTAAACAGGAATATCAAAAATATCCGAATTCTACCCCATTCAATACAAACGATGATTACTACAAAGACTTCACCACTTCTCAGTTGCATGATTGCATGATATTTACCGTCGGAGACACAATTATCAGTTCTTTACATCATGATTTAAATCCCCTATATATTTTCTATGATACTGAAGTGGTTCAAGTAGCACAAATGTACTAAATACATTGATTTTTTTATTCAAAACCGTGTTATCGGCATTGCTATGTATTCGTTCAATATTATGCTGTTTTCATCTTTGCAATGCACAAATGAGTGAAATGCTTTTGATAGAGCCAATGCACATTACATTGTAATCTGCAAATCAATCTGCCTTACGTTTATGCGCCTAGTTCAACATTTCGCCACGTTATGTAACCGCATGACATTCATATCTTACAAACAGACGTATGTACGTCCAAGTATAAAGTTAAGCACCTTCCCTTATTGATTCACAACACATCTCCGACGAATTCGGATATCTACGCACAACGTAACCGCATTTTGACAGATTATCACTGAGTAAACCCCAGAATTGTTAAAGCCCAAAAGGAAACAATCACGCACTACGGCATCCGTAACACTTTTTTAAAGCAACTCCATCCTTGTGTTCTGTATTTGTTGGCGAAACTTAACCAAAAAATGAATTGACAAAAGCCTGTAAGAGAAAAATATACCCTGCATGCAAACAAATGTGTCCGACGATATCTCAAATTCCGAAAGCTTGGTCACTCCTCAACTATGACATAGAACCGTAGAGATTTTAGGCATCCTTCTTCTCGTTATCGAGATGAAAAAACAACAACAACGAATGTCTGCTACCTCTACCACACATGCGTTAAATGTCCAAATACACTCACACTTACAATATTCTTTATAAAAGACACCAATACAGTTACAGAATTTTCACTACCGTGGAGTGTCACACATGGTACAATCACAAAAACTTTAACAGAGGTTAAATGGTGAGAATCAGTGTTCATGTGTTGGACCCTATTAGAGTGAAGCTGTGTTTGTAAAAATTGGTATGGTATCCTGTACATTTTGTCCTATTCTTTAAGATTTTAGTGTGCGATGTCGCCACTTCCTTGCATCACATTGTCTTATGAACGACTTTATTGACAGTGGTTGGCGATGTTGATAACTTTTCGTGTCAATTTGTTTGACCCTCTTTCCTTGCATAATTTGCACTTAAACGTACCTCGTTTAAAAGAGAGAGAGAACATTTACATATACAACAGATGTACACAATACACCAAGCAACAACAACAACAACAACAACAAACAAAAAGTACCAAGCAACACACTGAGTTAACATTGATCAATAATGATAATTACTTGAATCCGATACTCTTGAAACACGCACTTGTATACACACAATAAACATAGCCTGGCATATCTGATTGCCACTCCCAATAACTATCCATTAATGTAATCATGTCAAACCATGCTGGATACTTGTATAATTCTTAGGTTTGAAAAGAGGATAATACACTCTGGTAAAACAATCTTCGTCTGCTCTTAAGTATATATGGTTTATGGGGTGAGTGCAACAGGAGTAGGGCCTACGCAGTACAGAGTAGTATCCGTCGGATGTAGACAACAAGCAACTACACGTTTTTGTTTTCAGTCAGAGGCTGAAAAACCAGGTATTCAATCTTGTTGTCTGTTTCGACTAATTTGACGGCTCCCAACCCAGCGAACAGTGACTCGGACTTAGCGTTACCCTCCAAGATCATCAGCATGTGTTCATCTACGTCATCCTTGTGCATTGCCTGTCAAATGATCAGAATGGACGGTTACAATCTTAACACTCAAAGTGAGCTATCATTTCAGAAATGGGAAATCCTACATTCTGAGTGTTAAATTTAACATCAACAAACAAGTTGGAGGAGTAACGAAATTTAACTTGTTACAAGTATTTCCAAAACCGGGTCATTAATTTCTTTGTAGGTGAAAGTGTAGGCCCATAAAATACATTCGTGTGGTAAATTCTTACAATTAATAACTCTTCAGTGTTTCTACTGTTCTACCAGAGGGCTCTGCCTGTATTATTATCCCAGCGTTGCCAGGTGCCCACTGTCGAGAGGGACATTGTGGGTAAAAACATCTTGTCCAGCAAGGACGTAAGCACTGGTGGCCGGGGGGGGGGGGGGGGGGGGGTGGGGGTGCGAACTCCCAACGGCTCCTCCGCTTGGGAGACGGGTGTGATATCCATTATGCCACAACGCCATCACAGGACAAAGACATTTTATTTCTTATTTTTGTTCATTTAATGTCTTCTTTATAAAAGCAGTGCAGTCCCAATCGAGCCAAAAGGCCTGCTTTTGAAGGGAGCCCTGCTGTAACAAATCACATTTACAATTCAAATGATATAAACAACAAGCATTTATAAACCTACGTAAACATATACAATAAAAGCAGCGAGTCTATGCAAACAGACTGATAAATTCAGGGCCGGCGCAGCCGTGGGGGCGCCCCCACACTCTTTGTGCACCATACAAAGGAATGCATAAGGTGTCATCATTTTGGGCCCCTAAACTTTTTTCAACCCGGAAGTACGTAAGTGGCACTAAAATAGAAATTGATAGAGATCTTGAAGTATGGCGGCGGTAAGGTTATGTGTTTTCTCTGAAGACCTTTTTTTATAACATCCGGAAATGGGAGGGGAGAGAATGAGCTGAGGACCTTTTTTTTTTTTTTTTTTTTTGCTTGTTAGCTCATGAAACCCGGAAGTGGGCCCCCACACTTTTGAAACACTGCGCTGGTCCTGAAATTGGGGGAAAAAAGGTGACAGGACGAATTGACGAATGCAACTATGAAATAAACAAGAAATCAATTAACCACTTGGATGTTGCGGGCATAACGTTGTAAAGGGGCAGTGAGGCGGAAAATTTAAATAGACCTATATTTATCATCTTTCATACCTCAACAGCAGCACGGACAAGGTCCTTTCCAAATCCTTTTCCTAAAAAAAGAAAGACATTTTCCGAATAAAAACAAATAATTAAACTCAACGATCACACATTTAACATCAATGAGACATAGTGTAGGCCTACATACACATTGTACAGTGCACTCCCATATAACGAACACGGGTATAACGAAGTTCAGGTTAAAGCTAAGTAAAAATTCGGGCCGTAACGTTATCCACTTAATGCATTTCAATTGTGTATTTGTTCGGTTATAGCGAAATTTCGATATAACGAAAGAAAACTGCCGGTCCCGAAGACTTTGCTATAACGGGAGCGCACCGAAAAGGAAATAATCGGCTACTAATTTCATTTTATTTTATTTCATTTTATTTTATTTTATTTCATTTCATTTTATTTATTTTATTTTATTTTATTTCATTTCATTTCATTTCATTTCATTTCATTTCATTTCATTTCATTTCATTTCATTTCATTTCATTTCATTTCATTTCATTTCATTTCATTTCATTTCATTTTAGATCTCCGATTAATCAATGACCTCTCATTTGAGAAAAAGCCGGAGAGATGATGATTGTAAAACAAATTAATACTTACCAGTGTGGCTGGGCTTTACATATAATCCCTGAATATTGGAAATCCGTCCCATGGGATAAAAGTACCCCGGAATCATCAGTACGCAACCCACGATATCCGGAGGTCTTTGGAAACTCTTGTCTTCCTCGGATGCCTGGTACTCGAGAACCATCATTCGATATCGATCACGATCGATCTTTTTGGCGGTGGTGAACGCTTTGAAAATATAGGAGAACAATAATTATGATATAGGATTTAAGTAGAGTCACTAAAATGATGGGCAATTTTCAGACACTAAAGGGACCTTATTCAAAGATATTTTTGTGTATTTAGTTGAGCCAGTCCATGCAATTTGGTAATGGCGTATGGAATATGCGACGGTTACCTAATCCTAAATGGGCAGATTATCTATTTAAATGAAATACTTCTTCGACAAAACAGTCAGATAAACGTCATGTCTCTCTGTTGACGTAATTTCATCATCAAAAAATATCCGTGGTTTCTTCAAAGTCCAACTTCTAGTAAATGTTTACCTTCTTCGGTGTTGACAAAGTATTCTACCTGTTGACAGGCAGCTAACTCTTCTAGGAGTTTGAAGATCGTCTTTGCATCGCTCAATTCCCCCTCTCGAATGCTGTACTGCCCCATATCAGTCTTCTGCCAAAAATATAATTAAAATAAAACAGATAGTTATTTATTTGTATGTGTGTGTGTGTGTGTGTGTGTGTGAGAGAGAGAGAGTGTGTGAGTGGGTTTTGTGAGGTGAAAACTTGTAACGAGCAAATTATATGCGTTGATACAGATGATGGAGAGAAAAAAAAAGAGACCCGCATGAACATTCGCTACCACACACGCACACACTTTTGAAACGAAAGCCATCAAAATTACCCGATTGGGTTTTTGGAAGGGAAACATGCCAATGTAAGCCGAGGTCACAACTAGCCGTCCCTGCAAGTGCGTGCTGTCTACTTGCAAAATCGTGGATAAAACTTGGGGATCCGTACGTAGTAAGTACTGCCTCAGTACGGATTTTGAAGCACGCAGACACGCCGTAGCACTGTTATGTCACGAGGAACTTTCGCTGCGTTCGGGCTACGGATTCACCCTTAGTACGGGCACGGTACATGCCCTCTACAGTAAACGTGCGTACAACGCTCTGACTCCGCGCGTCTTCCTACCGTCACTTGCTCAACGGACGGCGCGCGTAGCACTTGCGTGTTGAGCACGTGATAAGTGCGTAGTCCGTGCTTATTCGGCACTTCGTGAGTTCAACTCTTCAACAGAGCACGCAGATCGTACCGAATAAGCACCTGCTCCGCACCTCATACAACGCAAGTTGTGCGCACTGATTTCTGCAAGGCACTCAAGCCCAGCCGACGGACGAGTGTCATTAATTTTCGTCTCCAATATGTTGGCAATAAGATATTCGTACTGTTCTACTTCAACTAGGGGGCAGAAATGCCCTATAAGGATCGTTGCCTCAAAAAAAAAAATCGCATACACAGAAAAATGATTGTTATAATTATTACCTGAAAGAGCTTTCAAAACTCTATCGAATTGTCATCACAAACCAAAATCTCATGCTATATGACCTTTCTGCCTGGCAGGCGATGAGTAATGATTATGGTTATTAAAATATATGTATATAAATATTATGTTTTGCAGAACATAAGAGACAGTCAAAAACTGCTTGAAGAAGAGAAATCTTGAATTCTGAGTGGTCAGTGCATGAAGTAACCAGGTTCCTGGAGTTCTGAAAAATTGTTACATTCAAGACTTGCACAAGCTTGGTTAAAATGCATTGGTCATCATTTTTTTTTTTTGTTCTTTTGTAGAGCAGTGATAATATCAGTACAATTTCAGTTAAGCTGAAATTGAGAATGTGTATATTTTGAAATTAAGCAAGGAAGAAATTACTATGATGACAGTATTACCTTATATAAATTGCAAACGTGACACCTTCAGACTCAGAGAAAATGAAAAAAAAACCATAGGTCTACATTTATATTTCCAGCAAAATGCTGTTAATCTAGCTCAAAATATGCCTGGATGGCTGATATGAACCACTGGTCACCTCTGAAACTGGGTGTAAAGATGGCAGACTTCATAACATCAAATCATATGCATCTGACATAATAAACGTATATTCTCAGCTCATCTCCAGTATAAATGTGTTAGGCTGTTTAAACCAAAATAATTTCAATTTTACAATGTCATTGTATACACTATAATAATTCTGTTTATACTTGTACCTGGGCCCATTCTATAAATAAGTTAGGGTGGCAACTCTTGCTGGAATGGCAACTTCCAATAGCAACAGCCAATTAGGAAGCTGGATTCTTGTCGTTACTATATTATGACAATTGCCATTCCAGCAAGAGTTGCTATCATATCAAGTTTTTATGAAATATATAGGACCCAGTTGTATTAACCCTTTCTCTGTCAGTGAGTATTATATTCACATATTTCACATATAAACGTATGGACATGAAATAAATATGGTACACAGAAGGTTAAACTGCCATGTACACGTATGGAGAAGACGTGAGATTATACATCAGGAGAATCTTGGAAGGTGGTCCTATAGGCCTACCCCCAACATCTGACGGGAAAAAAAAAAAACATCGCACTTGCACGCACTTACAACATGCGAGAGAGTAGAGATATGGTACGTGAGCAGCACGTGTAATTACAGTCTCCGCAAGATAACGTGGCAATTGCACGGAGATTGTACGTTGTAAGCACGTAAAACTCACTTACCACGTACACAACGTACGATGCACGTAACCCCTCACGGCCAGGCGTGGCGTGCGGGCCACGTACTTACACCCTGCGCAACCGTGCGATTGTCGTGCGTTGACGTAATTCCTCCCAGCTCTAGTCACTCCCTCCCCACGTTTTCAGAAAAACGTGAATGCCGTGGCCTCCGCCAAAATCGCACGGACTAAAAGCACGCACGGCGAGTTGTGACCAGGGCTTAATAAGGCAGAGTGTCATACGTGCACCGCATTTCGGAAACTAAAACTTTATTTTGCACCCGCATCCAGAATTTGGTAAAGGTATATAAAATAACTACCACTGAGTTAAGACCTTGCGGGAAAAAATGGGAAAAAGACCTCCTATAACGATTTCGGGGATGTTTCGCCAGAATTCAGCCTCTAAAATATTCCAATTTTCCCGAAAAAAACGGGAATGCGCCTGCGGTACAGATGATCACGTGAATGGGGGAGGGATGGTTCACTGGTTATTTACTTACACGACGTGGTATGTTGCCGTGCTTCATGGCCCATACACGAAGATCTCCGCTGCTTACCGGTGCGGCGCCCTCGGCTTCCAATTCTCTATTCGGCCATATGCTGTCACTCCTGAGGAAAACTCCAATAATACCCTGTCTAGCAGCAGTCGTAATCTTACGTGATTATGACCAGAATACACATGCACATACACACACACACACACACACACACACACACACACACACACACACACACACACATGGAAAGAGAAGCAAAGGCGTTAATTAGTAAAGGTTTCCCAGAATCTAAGCATTGTTTTAAGTTCCGATGATTATATCCTTTCAGAGATGATATATGTATGTCAAGAGGCAATGCCAGGAATGTCACGGTGAAGTAAAAAATGGGTGCAATTTGATAATTTTGGCCATTTTTTTCTAAAGTTGATATTTGTTACTTCTTCCGTTCTGAGGCGCTGAGAAACAGTGATTCAAACTGCCAAAAGTGTGTTGCTATTCAAATTACTAATTATTTGTCCGTATGTGAACTTACGTGGATATAGAGTATTATGTCAATCATTTATTGCAATAATAATGTGGTGCTATTATTGTTCTTGTTGATTTTGTTGCTGTTGTTGCTTTTTGCTTAGAGATACAAGTCATGAATTATCATAAAATGCTGTTTCCTGAGCTCTTATTCCCATTGCTTTTTACGGAGAAGAGTCATAAAAATAGTCATCAGTCACATCTTGGTAATTCGCATATGGAATCGACTAGAGACTTTAGCATATGTCTTTAAAATGTATGGCTAACGAATGTTGTGTCAAAATAAATCCTTTTCACAAGACTGAAATTTCAAGAGTTAAAATGTGACAGACTTTCATGGTGAAGCCACGTCGGAAAAACCGTGGCAGAGTGTGCAAAACGGTAATACTGCTAATTTGCCCCCCAAAAAAGAGTTAAAAAAAAACAATTCAGATGACCTGCCATCGATGTCCCTTTTCTTATCTCGTTCTCTTTGCAGATTATTCCATGCTACTGTATTATAATCTTCAGCGCCAAACAGACATAACTGCGACTGCAAAGTTAAATGCAGGTAAATCGGATTATGTCTCGCTTAATTGCTAAGCTGCATTCATCAGGTGTCTTTTGGGCAAAATCTGAATGGCTTGTAGGGCAGGGTAGGGTCACGGAATGCTGCAAAACTTACTGATTTCACCTTCTGGAGCAACGCTCTCTCTATGTCTTTCCCTAAATGTAATGATAAGATATAAAATGAATAACAAAAATGATTGAATAATAGCGAGTAAAGAGACGGACATTATTAGGTAACATTACACAAAACATGCTTCAAGATAAATTGATTTATGAAACAAAGGTGGTCGGAATCATCAAACGCATTTCTTTTCTGATTTTAAATCATAGTAAAGTTGCTAAGCTCAACGTATGTCGAAGTAGCTTATATTTCTGAAAATGTATAGCTCACGTTTGTACCCCATCACTTCCGTCCTGTGAGTTGTTCCCTAAGTCAGTCCCTCGAGGTTATTTCTCAGTCGAGGTTTCAATTCGGTTAGATCCGCAATATTTTCTTAACCGTTTCTGTATACCATTCAGTCAAATGAGCACATACTTCACACACATATCTTATGGACAGGAAATTATTGTGGCACACAGAGGATTCGTGATAGTTGGGATGTTGCTGGTGAATTCCCGTTGAAACAACTGGGGCAATATATATATCAGCCACGGGCAAGATTTAAGCAACAGACTACAAGAATTATTCAAGATTTCAAATCGGGAAAAAATCACTTCTCTCTTATATGTTTACAACGTGAGTTGAAAATTCGTTCATGAACTTTGATAAGCGTATACTATTAAATGATCCGAAGATTAGTTAATCTCAAAATGAAAGAACATTCCTTATTCCGAAGGTGTGTTATTCCAAAATTACACAAATTCCCATTTACATGATTAGAGTTTCTTTGTTCCATAATGAAATAAGTTTTGCCAAGTTTTTATCATTTATTTTTAATTGCTAATGATGCTTTATAGTTCGTGGTACATGCAACATAACAAGCCTATTTCTACGATTATTTTTTTTTCGATCAACAGCACATGTAGAATTCGATATTGAGCTTGTTAGTTTTTCTACATTGGTACCTATGCCGTGTCTGTTTTCCCATGATGGTCATTCTTTTTTAATAATGACGTCTTGTCTCGTCAAATTTTCCCTTCTTTTACACCTATACCTTGGTATATCCTTCATATTTTCAAGTGTATTTTACATCTATAATGTATATTGAATCTGAAATGAAGATTGACTTCAAGTGAGGCTCGTATTATAAAGGTTCGTTAAACCAAAAAAAAAAAAAGTTTGCTAATTTCAAAACAAAATAAAGTAACTTATTTTCAGATCAATGAGCCTCCTGAATAATATACCTTATTCATTTTTTTTTTTTTACATATCGGAATAAAGATCCTTTAATTAATTTCAAAATTACTCACCTTCTGCAAACTTCAAAATTACGACCCTTCAGTATAACGAATCTTCTGAATAAAGAGCCTTCGGAGTAACGAACCTCTGGAATGCCGAACTGTTACTTAATAAACTTGACGCCTCATATATCAAATTGGTTATTAGCCTGAATGAGCCATAAAACACGTAAACTTTCTCTTTAACTCATTTGCTTTGATACCTCTGAAATCAGGGTTGACGTAGAAACCATGAAGATACACCAAAGGGCCGACAATGTACAAATAGAACGAGGAATGGAGAACACATGCTACAGCGTATCCACGAGCTTCTCCTGCTCTGCGAACTTCGGCGATTACAGCACCGAAATGGCCCTTCAGGAAATTTTCCTTTAAATCTAGTGTCAAAAGAAAAAAAAGGAATGGCAATCATTTGTTTTGTTTTTGTTTTGTTTTTTTTTACGGGGGGAGGGGGAAACATAACTGTATAAATCTATACATTTCCAAAACCGATTATAGGAAGTTATACATCAGGTCTGTAAAGAGGAGGAGGAGGTATTTAGACTGGGATATCACATTTCACTTAAAGTTTGATCATCAAATGAAAAGAATACGCATGGATCATTTAAGACTTTTGATTTTTTTTCACAATAATTTCGATGCTATGAACATGTGACCGTCAGTCCTGGCAGTTGATCTGTTTGGACCCTGCTTGTCTAATGGTAGCGATTTTCATTTTATTCGTTTTCTTAATGATTCTTGACTAAGATGACTTCGAAAAGGAGTAAAACCTCCATTATATAGAACGTCTGACGTCGAAACAGACATGCCGTCAAAACTAAGACATCCAAAACCAAAGAAGCTATACATTTGAAGGGCACTTCCACTATACGAAGGGTAGAAGTGTGACTACAAGTCAAGTTAATCGTGGAATGTACCCCTTGGCCTAGCAAGCATTCGCGCCATAAAAAAAAAGAAAATGCCAGATTAAGTTGTTTTGACGGATTTGTTACCGATAGGTTCCAGCACAGGTTACAATAAAGCTTTAAAAAAATGGGTGGGGGGGGGGGGGGGGGGGGGTCTCCAAAGATTCGAAACGTTGCTTTTGACTTGAAAATAGATTATCCAACCATTATGGACATAATGCAGTAGTTGAGGTGCGTCTTGTTTGATTTAAGTTCCTGCCCTTGGTTCATCTCTAGTGCAAAGTTCGGCTAGATTCACAAGTTACATGAGTTGCGCTCGAACTATTCATACCAAGCGTTTATTGTGAGCATTTTTACAAAGCGGAGTTACAATTGTGACTTATCTATTGCGATTTATGTTATTCTCACGCTCTATTCACTGGGTTGCACGCTTGATAAATCGAGTGTAAGATGAATCCAATCAGGTTCAAAATTTTGGAATTCCAACCGGCTGTAATGGAGGCAGGTGCGAGATTTTTACACTGTTGGAAAATAGTGAAACTGAATATGAAACAGTAAGGAATTTACTCTAACAATTTATGTCACATTCATTTGTATCCTGTTACACACTTAAATAAATCCTGTTACACATTTAAACTTCCTCATTGTTTTAAGAAGTCGTAAATAGTAATAGAGATAAAAAGTATACAGGGTGGCACAAAAAGAACGGAACACCTAAGATTTTTAATTTTAGCAATATTGTTGCTAATGATTATGTCATTATTTTGCATATCATTGGAAAAGCCATTCTTTTCCCGATGGAGTGACACCAATTTCTGTAATTTTGGCTGATGCGTTATGATTTTAGGATCATTTTTGTCAACCCAACATACTAGAACAAAAGACAAAGTCATCACACTAAAAAGCATGAATTCAGTTGCAAAGATATACCTGTGGTCTCATTACAATGTAATATCTTTGAAGCCCAAAATAACAATGAAAGCTAAAGATGATGGAGGAAAAATTAATGAAGAATTTTCTGTCACTTCAAAATTCAAGTTAAATGAGGAAAAAAGCAATAAATCATGAACTCGAAAAAGTGTTAAATTTCTGTCTTATTTTTGCTTTGTTTTTTGCTGAGTGTATATATTTAAGTACACATTAAGCATCACAAATCATTTCAGAAATATTCTTTACCTGAATGATTTTCGTAGTTGTTATTACCTAATATTTTTTTCTTCTCTTTTTGTTTTAGTTGCAAATAAACTCGATTGTCCAATTTGACAGCCCAGCTGAACCCCCCCCCCAAAAAAAGTAAATTAAAGTAGGTTAAAAATATTTCCCTATTTTTACACTTCATTGACAATAGGCTAGTAAGCTCTAAGCATGAAAAAAAAAATTCTCGGACTTGAAAATGTTCAAAAGTGATCAAAATAAGAGAGGGTTAGAGATGCACAAGGGTAAATATCAGAGAAAAAAAATTAATGATTAGGATCATTTTGGCATGCTCTACAGAAGTATCAGACAAAACATGTATATACTTATATGGATATATATGGATAAAGCACAGGTCTAAAAAAAAGGAATAAAGAATATGTATATATATACATATATATATATATATATATATATATATATATATACTGCAACAAAGTTCATGCTGTATTCACCAACGGTTTATTTCTTGTGAAGAAATAAATCGTTGGTGAATACAGCATGAACTTTGTTGCAGTTTTGTTACTTATCTTTTTATCTTGCCCACACGAGGACTACCTTATCAGCATGATTATATATACATATATATATATATATATATATATATATATATATATGTATATACATTTACATTTTTATGTATATATATATATATATATATATATATATATATGGTTCAAAAAGTTTGCGAATATCATCCATGTGACTGTAGGCAGAGAAAAAATTGTTCTCCCAGATGAGACAAATCAAGAAAAAAAAAATAGTCGTCAGCCGACATGCAGACAATCCTATTCTTCGACTTTTGGTGGTCACATTTATCAAATAATATTGACCAATCATATTAATATGATATCAGCCGCTACTGCGGAAGCACAACAGGGAGCATCAACGACGGCTAGCAGTCAAATGAGGAAAAGTCAAAGTCAGCGCCAAATTTATACCTTTCCATTTTCCTGGTATTGTCCGCAGTTTGTCCACATGCCTAACTTGTGTTGTCCGGAAGGCATCCTGATTGTCCGCGTTCATTCCTGGTGTAATCCTAGATATTTCCGCGCTGCCCGGCTACGATTAGCATATTCCGAGGTATTTCGCGCTCTTCCGGAGTGATTCCTAGGAATGTCCGCAGTCAGTCCGCGGACAGTCCGCGGACAGTCCTAGGAATGTCCTAGGACAAGCCGATTCACAAAGTTATTCCGCGTCTGTCGCAGACAGGATGCCGAAATAACAAAATTTGCTTCCGCAACCCTTCCGAGGGTTGTCCGCGCCCAAGTGGACGTCCGCCCTTATAACGGGGCGAAAATTATACACTAACAATATAGAGCCTCCATTATTATATCTATACAATACTTATGAGTAAATTTGGTGTATATGAAGATGGTAGCCTCGCGTCCTCGTGTGTGCCCCGTAGAACATAACTTTAGTAAACCCTACATTTTCCTTTTCTTCTATGCTTTGTAGTAATATAAGGATATTTTTATTGCGCGTACAATGCCATTACGCTTTATAGCCTTTAATGAATATATTTCAGACGAATGGCAAAGTGAGAATGGCTCGCTCGCTCTGTCCGTACCTATAGTAAAATTTGCATGCGTTATGATCATAGTCCTTCGTAGTGATGTTTAAATCAATAGAAATTCGATTTAAATGCTCTATAAACGCGACTTTTATACTCCGTTTTTACAAAAAGTCCCTTCCGGGGGAAGGGGTATATATTCCCCTCCCACACCCTCCATGAACCCCCGCTCGGTCCCTTCTCTCCCTCGCCGAGGATCTCACACCGTCACATAAGATAATGTACCCCCTGTATGTTATAATCATAGTAATTCGCAATGATTCTTTGCACTGTTTGATTCCACATTTCGTTTTAAATGCTCTATAAACGCGACTTTTGTACATGCAGGAACCTGCCGTCTTTAGGCACATGCTTGATAGTGGTGGCAGTCTGAGACTCTCAAAAAAGGAAATAAGAAACATACAAATATATACACAATGTGGGCAATTTCCCATTGAAATGATATGTGCTAATTTTGTGGCGTCCGCAAGGGGACGCCAGTGGGATAAAGAAAAAAAAGAAAAAGAAAAAAGCAACATGTGCACAGTAGTGAATAAAGTACATTCCCCCTCCTTGAAAAAAAAAGCTAGATCCGCCCCTGTTATTACATATCATTATTATAGATTATAGTTATATAATCATATTATACCCGTACATGATAGGGCCCAAATGCCTATATATATCAGTACACTTTTGCACATTGCAATGCAATCGCATGCTCGGGCAATGACAATCGAGATAAATGCTTCCATTTTTAGCGCATCTGTAATGTGATTTGCCAAGTAGAGCATACATCCTTGAGTTTTTGAGCAATGCCTCTTAAAACGGGTCACACGTGCTCTGATTAAATATTTGACTGATTTCATGACTTATACTTTCCTTATTCCATTTTGAAAAATCCTAAAGAAAAGAGAAATAAAAGGAGTTTTCACAGTAAACATTATTCTAAGGAACTACAGCTTATTTTTGAAAGACCTCGGCCCACATGCCTGTGCACACTTGCATATGAGTACGCAGTCACATGCTAGTGCAATGACAATGACGCAAAATGCTTCATTTTCAGAGTGTCTGTAATAATTGTAATTGGCCAAGGAGAGCAGGCTTTCGAGCAATGCTTATCAAATGGGGCACTCGGTGTTTAACCCGTATTCTATGGAATCTGTGGAATGTAATCTGCGCCGGCGAACACTCGGGAGCGCCCGCGGAGAAGGTCTGTTATAAGACGGGGCTAAAAGATGTCAGTACGAACGAATACTTCTGGCCTACAGATGACTTTCTCTGAACGTTCCACATGTCGCATTTAAATTGCATACGTGCGGAGATGACTCATTTATTGTAATTTCGTATAGTTGCACCATCTTTTTGATGGGTAACAAAGGACATGTTGACATAATGCCCCGGCTAACATTTAGACGTTGTCTGAACGTTCTTGAAACGTTCCAAGTTCGTTATTTGGAAGTTTTGTCAAAACGTTTTCAGAACGTCTTTTTGTGGAAGATATTCGACGTATTTAAAACTTTTCAAATGGACGTTATAAAAACGTCCTTTTAAACGTTTAAAAAACCAATAAAAAACCTTTTGGACGTTATAGACGTCAGTAAAACTGTTTAAGAATATTCAAAACGTTCTGTGGACGTTCTGCGGACGTCCAGAAAACCTTTGAAATCGTCTAGAACGTTCAAAAAACGTTTGATGAACGGCTTAAAGTCTTATGACCCGTTCTATAACGTTTAGAGAACCTTTCATATTCGTCTTGAACGTCCAGAAAACCTTTTAAGAACGTCTAATGTTCATTTATTATTGGGTGTTTAAAAAGAGTTTAGTTGTTAGACTATACAGGCACAACCTGGGATTAATATACCCTAATCCTAATCCTGCATAATCCTATCCTATTCTAACCTGTTCCTAATGTCCTACCACCTATACCTATACTTCATCCTATTCCCAATTGATGAATCTGTATCACATTCTTTTGTATACCAGCAAAATGTACAACATTTTGCTGGTATGAAGGCATGAAGACATAGTTACTGAAATTAGATCACACACACCTTAATTAGGCCTATTAACATATGAAAATACCTCTTCATAACACAATTTGAAATTTTGAATAACTGAAAAATAACGTAGGTAAGTTTATTTTTAACACAGCAAGTTTGAACCCAGCATAAATCGTTAGATTTCAATGTATCTTATCTATTTCCACTAGTTTTCAAATCTTATATTTCTTATTTGAATATTCATAAATAGGCGTGAATATTCATGATAAAGAAACCAATGACGAACAGGTAGCGGACCATATAAACACGTTTTTCAAATGTTCATTGAAGACAGAGTCGACGTAACAGACCTAATAAACACGTTTTGTGGACGTTTATACCTATCGGATACCTATGGAGGATTCTGAACGCAAGCTGAGCCTCTATATTCAGATCAAGGTTTGGTCCTTGAGATGAGCTGGGTTGTGGCCAGGTAGAGTGGCGTCAAACTTATATCTTATGGGTGCATTGTCCCAAGGTTGATCCAAACCAACTTCAAAACTGAAGACACTGGGTGCATCTATTAAATATCTTGGTAAACTATTCCATGGTTTCCTGATACGCATGTAAAATGAGTTTCTTCTTGTAGTGGTATGTGATCGAAAAATGTATAACTTTTTAGTATGTCCTCTTGTGCATGTTTTTTATTAAACCCAAATCAGGCACTATTTCTTGATCATATTTATGAAATAATTTAAAAGCTTCAATCATAAAATATCACCTCTCGCCCTCCAATATGATAGAGTTGAAAGTCCAAGGTACCTCAATCTCTGTTCGTTAGATAAAGATCTTATTTCACGTACTAATTTTGTAGCTCTCCGTTGGACATGTTCTAAAGCTAATATATGCTGTTTGTTTCAAATAACGACTCCATACCGCATGGGCGTATTCTAAACGGGTCTTACTATAGCTTTATATAACAGTAGAAAACTGTCCTTATTTAAATAAACAAATGTTCGTCTTATTAAATTCATCACTTTATTGGCTTTGTTTATTTGTGTCTGAAAATGCTGATCAAACTTAAGTTTAGAATCAACCGTGACTCCTAGGTCCTTGCATGAATCTACGTGTGAAAGATAATGTATAGTATTATCAATATTCATAGTGTAATCATACAGGATGTCTTGGTTGCCAACCGTAAAAACACAACATTTTTCTGGGTGAAACCTAAGAAGCCACTTATTTGACCAAGAAATAAGACAATCGAGATCTTTCTGCAAAAGCGCAGCATCTCTATTCGAAGTAACATGTTTGAATTTTTTCGTGTCATCAGCAAACAAATAAAAACCACTGGAAGTTACCTGCTCTGGAAGGTCATTAATGTACATAAGAAACAATATAGGACCAAGGACACTTCCCTGTGGAATACCACTAATGACATCATCCCAATATGAAACAGCACCATTAACACAAACACGCTGCTTCCTCCCAAGAAGAAAGGATTTCAGCCAATCAAGCAAAGGATTAGCAATGCGGAAAAAAAATCAATTTTCGCTAACAATCGTCGATGCGGTACCCTTGTCAAAGGCTTTTATAAAGTCTAAATAAATCACATCGACAGAGCCACCTTTTTCTAATAAATTTGTCCACTCATCTAATACGTTTAGCAATTGTAATGTTGTTGAGACAAAACCAACTTGTCTCACACTGAGAACACTATTTGAACACATATGTTCATAAATCTCTTCCCTTAAGATGGATTCCATAGCCTTACACACAATACATGTCAAACTTATATGCCTGTAGTTTACTGGGAGTTTCTTGCCTCCTTTCTTTAATATTGGACTAATACTGGCCTTCTTCCAATCATTTGGGATAATCTCTGTGGCCAATGAAGTTGAAAAAAATAACTCACTCACAAAGGCTTGGAAATGACTTTAGCTAATTCACGTAACATTCGAGGGTGCAGCCGATCTGGACCAGGTGATTTGGAAACATTCAATTTTTCTAGTTTATGTAGCACAGATTCTTCACTGAAGTCAACACTGTTCAGATGTAAATTAGTATCATACTGTTGAACTAAAGGCACTGAGAAATGCTGCAGTTGTACATTACATTTGCCTTCATTTGATTCAACTAAAGTATCACAATTATCTGTTCCCATCTGTAATAAAGGTGGAATACCACTTGCAACTATAGTCTTAAATTTGGCAAATTGCCAAAATCTTTTAGGGTTACTTTTAACTTCTTTTGCGATATTGCATTCATATTCCTCTGACAACGTCTTGTAGCATCCTGGACCATGTTTCTAGCTCTATTATACAACATCTTCTTTTCATGACTTCTGTCTCTCAGATACCTTTCCCAACATCTATGTTTCTTGCGTATTAAAGGCAGCCGATCGTCATCCCTTATGGTACGTAAACTCCGAACGACCGAAGTTTGTGCATGCAATTGCGCAATGCCAGACTCGGTGCTATGTCCATAAACGTGTGGGACAATGCTGCCACTGAGACACGTGTGTGTGTGTGTGTGCGTGTGTGTGTACGCATCATACACAAACATTGTCACCGCGATCTGCGGTGATTGGAGGAGAGAGGCCAGAAGACGCGTGGCTCTTTTGGCCTCTCTTCATGCGCATTCGCACTGAGATTGAGCGTCCATTCGGAAGCTCTCGTGGCTCGCTCGGACAGCCATTTTGGGTTAGGAGATTTGTAGCACAGAGCTCTTGTAGTCTAGCGTGTTGTTCGCTGACCCATTGAGCCAGCGCTATTCTCATTCGGGGGTCACTACATTTGATACAGAATTGGGGAGGCAGCGTGTTGCGTTCGTCTCCTTGCCGCACAAACCACTCGCCACGATTGAGTGCCTTTAATGAGAGAGTTTCAGAATCAACAGGAAAATCATGACCTTTACCCCAGGTATATTTACCCCGGGTAACTTATGAGGGAATGAATTTTCTCTGAGCATCCTCAATTTTGTTTTTCAGATGAGCCCATTGTTGTTCCACATCATCATTCATAGTTACAAATTCATCATCCAAGTTCAGACTACTTATAACGACGCTCTCATAGCACCAACGCTACCCTTACTGTACAGAAACCTTTCTCCTGTCTGTTTATCAGAGTCAGCCTAACAAAGAAATTTAAAGACCAGAACAGAGTGGTCACTAAGGCCTCACGGACTACAGTGCACATTAGTAATCACAATCTTCTTCATTTATACAAAAAAAAAATAAATCCAAAAATGAGGTATAGAGTCAAATCTAAATCGAGTAGGTTCCATAACATGCTGGTAAGGAATTGCATCACGAACACATTCTATGAACCTATTCTCAACACTAGCCTCACTTTTAGGCGTAGTCTACGATTTCCAACAAATATCAGGGTTATTGAAGTCTCCCATAATGAGAACATGACTATAGTCTAACTCAGTAATATGAGACATAACCTGGAAAATTTTTTCATTGTTTTCTTTATTACCACTGTCGCTACGATAAATACAGCCAATCAGCAAACTTGTCTGAGTGTTTTAGCGGTAATTCAAGCCATATCATTTCCTTAAAGTCAACATCTAAATCAAATAAAATCTGATGAACAGTCAGCAGCTCATGTACGAATGATGATACCTCGTCCCACATCGGTATCAATATTTGTATGATATAAATTGTTACCTTCTATAACAAAATCTTCTTCATATGTTTCTCGGAAATACTTAGGTTTAGCTTCAGTTATTGCTGTAATATGTGTTTTTTTTTTCCTGTAGAACTATATACAAATTTAAGTTCTGAAATTTTATGTATACGTAATGAATCTGCATTAGTGTACATACACTGCAAAGAAGAAATTGTTTCAAACTTTGAAACACTATTGAAACAAATATTTGAATCCGCTGAGCAACTGTTAGCAACATTAGAACTTAAAAATCCTCCATTATTTACAGAAGAATGCCTGAGCCCGGTAGTGGTACTTCCGGGTTCCTAGCCCAAGACGAAGACGTACACTGTAAAAGACATAATAAAAGGTTTTGTAACGTCCATTGACGTTTTTAAAACGTTTTCCAAAAACCCTGTGCTTTGCTGTAAATGCTAACTCCCAACTTCGACGTTGTATGTACGTTTTCATAACGTCCATTTTATACGAAGACGTACGGTACCTCCAAAAAAATTTTTTTAGGAAACGTTCTGAAAACGTTATGTGTTTGCTGGGGCGGACTGTGCCAGCCCACACGACTGAAAAATCTCAGATATCGTCTTGTTCATAATCACCATTCAAGAGTACATTTTAAGAACTCAAAGCAAGATGGAGAAAAAAAAAGAATTATGCTTGAACATGTGCATGCGTGTCGTGTTATTTTTGTCATGTCTGTTTGTGTATAATATGGGATGAAAAATTATTTCGTTCTGCTAACATTCATGCAATAGAAAGAAACCACCCCAAAAAACAATATGAAAATGAAGTATAAGAGGACTTTATCAGAGCTTTGTACAATGACATTCTGACGTCTTCTTATATATAAGCATAGTGAGCAAGGTCCAAACAACAACACGGAAATCTGCTGCTGTTATAATTATAGTCGGGCGCTTCTATGCCCGTCTGCATGTCATGATATCAATGTCAAAAATTTGTGGCAATTAAAATGTATGTCTAACGAAGTACAGTGTATGAATACCAGACTGCCTATGGTATTCCCATGACGCCAGACTTATCCTTTCCTTTAATTCCCCATCTTGTCTGGCAAAAAAAAAGAGTTTAGGTGAAAAAAAAAATTCAGCATTTTAGCATTTATATCTTGCCTTTTAAATACAGTACATATTAAACGAATCGTATAGAATCGGTGGAGACGTAACTCCATGTTTCTAACATAATTTGGCTGAGAAAATGAGAAACCTCTAATGAAACGCCATTATGCAACTTTGTGACAAAAAAAAAATTCAGTGACCTGAGTAAGGCATTTCATACCATTGATTACAACATTCTTATTCGAAAAAAGTGGAATGAATATATTATATACTGAACTGATTTTACCATACTTCACATACTGCAATATGGTATGGGCATATTCAAACAAGACAAAAATTCAATCAGTTCACTTTCTCCAAAAATAGCACTCCGTATGTGCACCAACTCACTAGCTTGCAAACTCTGAACCATTATTTTCTAAATTGGAATCCCTGAAAATAAACGATATTCATACATTTCAATGCGCAATATTCATGTAAAAAAATAGTACACATCCAACACCCTGCCTTCCTTGTTCCATAACCTGTTCACTATGAACTCCAGCGTCCACGCTTGCCTAACTCGACATTCCAAAGATTATCACCGCCACAGTCCCAACCTAATGATGATTCACAAGTCAATAAGACATCACCATGGACCATGCAGATTTTTGGAAATAATCTCAATGAGCTAATAAAGGGAACCACTAAATTATATTCTTTGAAGGCACTTCAAAAAAAAAGTCTTTTATATAAGTATGATAATGTATGAGTGAATAGAAATTATGTCTTTTTTTTTCAACTGGACGATCTCCCATCGGCCACCGGCAGATTTTAACGAAATCGCTCAGCTACCGACGGGTGATCGATAGGTCATCTACCGGTGACCCGTAGGCATACCGGCGCGCCGGCCGGTCTCTACCGAAAATTTCTTACGAGCTACCTGGGCTTATTCATGTGCCGATGTGATTTGTGATGTGACATTTAATCAAGATAAAACTGAGGTAAAAGGTCTAAGAGTTGAATTACCAACTATAAACCTCAGCTTGTGAAACTACGGATAACTGTAAATTCGGAAATCAAACAAAAGGTAGGAAAACCCAAGATGGAACAAAGATAAGAATACATTAGACTTTTCCAAAATATCTTGTTTTCTTCTCTAAATTTTACAGTATTTTTCTAATCTTCTTTAATTTCATATTTTAATTTCCCCATCTTTTGTCATTCACTACTTCTTCTTTCAGTAGACCTTTAATGAATGATAAGGTAACCAAACCATATATTACTAAGTTTCCATATCGACACTAACTTTTAGCTATCATCTTTTTTGCCCCAAAGTGGCTGTCCCAGTCTTTCATGTCCCTCATGTGGGTTGCCGAGATGTTGAGATGCTGAGATGTTGGTGGAATTTCCTTGCCTCTATCCTCCGCCTGCTTCTTTCAGATTTCCGTGGCTTCTCTTCTCCATCTAGTTCCTGGTTTCCCTCAGTGCTTCTGTCATTTTTATCTTTCTCATTTTTAGTCCCTAAAAAGATGACCGCTCGAAATATTTCCTTGGTTTTCTTGTGTGCTGTTGTCATTTTTGTCTCTATTATTCTTGTTCCCTATGTGACCGCTCAATTAGGTGAGTGCCTGTACGGTTGCCGCTCGGACACAGAGCGTATTTTGGGCAGTGAGTGAAAACTTGTCTGTCGCCGCTGCGTTAAAACTTCAGCGGCGACCGACCGATGCCCTAAAAACTAGTGGTGAGTGGTCGGTCACTGGTCGGTCACCGGTCGTTGTCCGACCGGTGATCGACCAGTGACCGAACAGGCACCACTGATACGCTTGGTGTCCGAGCGGCAACCGCCCAGGCACTGACCTAATCGAGCGGTCGCCGCCGAGCGATTCATGGAACAAAAATGATAGAGACAAAAATGACAAAAGCACAGAAGAAAACCAAGGGAATAGATCGAAAGGTTGCCGTCCAGCAATTTTGGGACTTGAAATGATAAAATGATAAAAATGACAGAAGCACTGACGGAAACCAAGGACTAGATGGGGAGGAGAAGCCAGGGCATTGGCAATGTGGAAGAAACAGGGGAGGGATAGAGGCAAGGAAACCCCACCAACATTTCAGCATCTCAACGTCTTGGCAACCAATATGAGGTACATGGAAGACAGGGACAATCACTTTGAAGCAAAAGAGATAAAAGCTGAAAGTTAGTGTCGATATGTAAACTTAGTAAAATATGGTTTGGTTACCTTTTCATTCATGAAAGGCCTATTGATTGAAGAAGTCATGAATGACAAGAGATGGGGAAATGAAAATATGAGATAAAATGGGAATAGAAAAACATTGTTAAATATAGAAGCAAACAAGGATATTTTGGAAATTTCTAATTTAATCCTAATCTTTGTTCCATGTTGTGTTTTCTTCCCTTTTGTTTGATTCCTAATTTCTAGTTATCTGGGGTTTCACATAACTGAGGTTTGGTAGTTGGTAATTTAAGTCTTAAAATCTTTAGCCTCGAGTTTTATTTTAACCCGTTGAGGACGAGTCCCGAGTATACTCGGGCAGGTGTCTATGGGAAATGCGTGTTCTAGCAAAATCAAACCGTCCTAAACGGATTAATTAATTAATTGTTTATCACATCACAACTCACATATATACAGTAGGTATATGAATAAACCAAGTTAGCTTGTGAGAAATTTCCCCGCAGAGACCGGCGGGCGTCCGCCGGTACGCCTACGGAACACCGTTAGATGACCTATCGATCACCCGTCGGTCGCCGAGCAATTTCGTAAAAATTCGGCCGGTGGCCGCTTGGAGATCGTCCAGTTGTCAATGGGGCATTGCTCGGTGACTGCTCAGTCTCTGCGCTGAGAAGATCCCCATATTTCGCAAATTCTTTACCTAAAATCGACCGGTGACCGACGGGAAATTGACAGGGCATCGCTCAGTCACCTCTTGTGTTTTACAGCTTGCTCGACATCTCCAAAAACTGCTGGGCGGTGCCAAAATCTCAGCGGCGACCGAGCAGGCTACAAATCGGTCGGTCACCCCTCTGAGTTGTGACCGTAGCCTTACTCTGCTTAACTGCCAAGACTACACTTTGTTTTTCTTATTATGTTCTTGTGGTAGGCCTACTAGATCTTAGTAGTTAAATTGATAAGTAATAAAGTAGTCATGAATTTGATGATGACACAACATGAAATTTGCATGCAATTTAAATTACGGCATTATGCATGACCTTTTTTTTCGGCCATTGACATGTTTCTGCTTTCAGTCACACAGCATCCAAACCAAGAATATGTACACTCAGCAAAAAAGACAGAAAACATGAATAAAATAATTAAGTAAACACTTTCTCCAGTTATTATTTTTCATAGAGAATTTTGATAAAAATTATAGAGTCAATAATATAAAAGATTATTCAATTGTCAATGAAACTGGTAGGTTTATAAAAAGAAAACTTTACGCATGTGTGAACACACTCATTTTTGTCTTCCAAGGCAGAAAAGTAAAAATTGCAAAAAAATGGCATATTGAAATTCATTTGCAAATGCCCTCCAAGTAACAAAAGACCAATTTAACGCAATGAGAGACACGAATGAAATGGCCGAAATAAGTTTCCGTTCCCTTGTTTCTCTTTATATTCTAAAACAATAACACAGTGGGTAAACAGAAAGTGGAACATAAACATTTAATTGAGAAATTTAAGGATGCATGAGACAGATTCAAGAGCCAAATATCATTTCAAATTTTTTTAATTTTGAATAACGTTTCAAATTCAACCTTCTATGTTACCATTACTTCTTCTGTTATGTCTCTTTGACTATGAATTCGACAAAATTCAATATTCTTCAATGTGTTGCCTTTCTTTATCGTTGGAGAGTTACAGAGACATTATAGAAATCATAGGTTGATCTTTGCAAATTAATTTGCAATCTTATTGAGTTGAATTTGTCTTTTGTTATCATTGTTCTATGGAACGGCATATGTGTTTGGATAACAACTTGTCCATTTTTGCGATTTTACTTTTTGTACTTTTTACGAATGTGTTCACTCATGGGTAAAGTTTCCCTTTTTATTGACCTATATACTTGGTTGATAGCCAATTAAATTACCTTTAACATGGTATAATTATAAAACACCATTGTTGGCCAAATAGTCTATGTTTTTGCTGAGTGTAGTTCGTAGGTCTGCTACATACTTACCTTGTTCAGACAGCTCAGCCACAGTGTCCCATTTCTCTGTCTTCTGGAGTTCTTGTAAAAGGCTGTATATCGACGAGATATCAGTTACCATTCCCTTGCGAATCACAAAGTCCTCCATGTTTTCACGCGAAAGAATACCTCTAAATGAATAGGGTCTACCTCTTTTATAACAAGCACTGGACCTGGCATTCTTCACAAAACACTTCACTTTGGAAGCGATATATTGTTTGCTCTCATAGGGTTTTCTGTAAATTTACGTTCATGGTTCAGCAGGTTTTCGTTTTTATATTGTATATGTGACCCGGCATCACAAAACCAGCAAAGGGTCGCCAGACATATAGTTTTTAGTTCAGGGTAGATTCTGAAAGAACAGGCTGTAGGCTTTAAAATGATATATAACTCAACTCAAAGGGACTATCCTAAACCTAACTAAATAACAGAAAGAATGCATTCACTCTGGTGTTATTCTTTACCTAGCTGCGCTAGCTGTGGTATTCACGGGACAAAAAAATGCGATGTAAACTACTGGAGCAACAAGAATGAAGGGATTATGAAATTAATCTAAAATTGAGCATTTTGTATCAACGCATTCTGCCCATGATTATCGCCAACTTCTAATGCAGTAGCATTATCCTTTCAAAAGTTATTAGAGTTGAAAGTGAAGAGTGAGCTAAGGACATAAAAAGGGACCTCTATAAGACATACCCGATCGCAATACTCTCAAAAAAGAGTTGTAGAGTAACTGCTAAATGCACATTTTCCAATTCATTCTATGATCCCAAACTTTGGGATAATGTACAAGAAGAATAACTCCTTCAGATTATATGAAAACCTTCAGATTGACTCAGTTGACCCGTTTTACTTTTTTTTAGTCCTCACGTAAAGTCAAAGTGTGCGATTTTTTGTTCGTTTATGATGTACTGTCACATTAGGGTAGTATTAATGAGACAAAACCAGAGTCGTCTGCGTAAGATTCCTTGCAGTGATTTCTAACGGACGAATAGGCCTTAATTGCTGTATACGGGAAAGTCTCTGAACCACAGACTAAAGCTATAGAGTATCTCACCAACGGAGACGTCTTCGCGACGTCTCCAACTTACCAGTCGCAGCAGTCGCGGAGACGTCTCCAACATAAGAATGTCGTGCGGTCTCACCAAGGAGTTATGGCAGGTGTCAAAAAATTTCAAATATGAGGGAGCCGTTGCAGCATCACCTGACTTGATCTAGACAGGATGTCAGCTCGCAGATGGGTCATGCATGGTTTCTAAAGTAGGTCAAACAGCGTGAAATAGAGTCGCGAAGACGTCTCCGTGACCTCTCACCAGTTTTTCTGGTCTCCATAAGGTTTCGGCGACGTCTCTGAGACGTCTCTGAGACATCGCGGAGACGTCGCGGAGACGTCTCAGCAGTCGCGAATATGATTAGTCTCCGCAACGTCTCCGCGACTGATGAAGACGTCTCGGAGACGTCTCGGAGACGTCGCAGAGACTTTGCGAAAAATCGAACTCGTTAAAATTTCTTGCGACTAATCGGAGACTCTGTAATTTTCAGGAGACGTCTCAGAGACGTCGCGGAGACGACTATGCTACTAGCAAAATCTGGAGTCGCGAACTAGTTGCGAACTAGTTTCAATCCCGTTGATACACCCCCTTAAAAGAACACGCACATAGGAAATTTCGGTTTGACTGTCTCCACGGCTGTCCAGTCGTTGGTGAACATGCACGCCATCAACACAGGCCGCTGGACATTAGAAGTGGTGCCGACATACTTGACTATATGAAATTCAACCTTCTCCTGGCCACGGTGTGGGATAATTTTGTGGTCGTATTAACACACAAAGATGTGTAACAATTTGTGTACATTGCTTTTATTGTTTGCCTACCAACTCATTGACCCTGAACTTCGTTCATCGATGTCTCTTTTTGCAAGGTTCCGTTTAAACAGCAGTACGCGCCACACGTTGTACATTGTATTTTCTGTCTTGCCGGAGCTGCCAATATGTATTACGCTTTCGTCAGCAGTAATTGATGTACGCTTTACATGAAGATTGTTATTATAGTTTTGGTTAAGACCTAACTTGAAGTTTCTGTCTCTTTTTTTTTCGGTGAGATGAGGAGAAACATCTTACAAAATATGACAGAGCTTGTAATCTCAAGAGGAATTCAACGTTTGTTTGTTTTTTTTATGAGAATCGGTTTTGAAATGCCGGAGATATCCAAAAAGAGCGTTCCCAATAAAAGATGGGACCCGCCTTTCATTACGGTCGTTTTGTTTTACTTTGTTTTTGGATGTTTCAGCCATTGCAAAACCAATTTCCATCAAACAAACTTTGAAAACCTCTGAGAATGGTATGTTCTACACATAGTGGTTTCTAGATACCTCACAAAATGTTAAATGCCCAATCCTCGTCTCCACCATTACTATACCATCCCTTGAATGGAATGATGACTCAGGATTTATGATAATGCATTGGTCATGTATTATATACATCAATTTGAATTACGACATTACCATTAGTTGTTGTTTTTTAGGCATTGACGGGTTCCTGCTTGCATACACACAGCACCAAAACCAAGAATATAAACTTGGAAGGTCTGCTTTATACTTACCTTGTTCAGACAGCTTGGCCACTGTTCTCTGTCTTCTGGAGTTCTTGTAAAAGACTTAACTGTATATCGACGAGATATCGGTTACCATTCCCTTGCGAATCACAAAATCCTCCATGTTTTCACGCGAAAGGACACCTCTAACTGAATAGGGTTTACCTCTTTGATAACAAACACTGATCTCTACGGTCTTCACAAAATGTTTTTGAAGCGATATTTGTGGGCTCTCATAACGTTTTCTGCAAATCTTCGTTGTTGTTGGCACTTACAGTAGACTTGGACGGGCTGATTTCACGGAGCATGCGACCGATTTGCGAAGGATTCGAATGTCGAAAAATGGCAAAGTCCAAAATTGGCAAAGACCAACATATCATGGAAAAGTTTTTTCGACATTTGCCTTTCAGCCCTTTAATTTGCCCTTTAATGTTTTTCCAGAATTTGTAAATAAAAAACAAAACAAAACAAAAAACAACCAAGAACAAAAACACGAGGACCTCTATCATCCAGTCATCAATTATCCGTAGTCTCTGTTATCAGGATGCCAACTGACTTGCATTCTTTTTTAATATTTTCATGTATTTTCAGTGCCAGATCTCACTCAAAACAAACAAACATGCAAATATTGCCATGCGAAAACACGACGAGACATTATTCTCACCGTGAAAATTCATAAGCACTTTCATCCCTAACAAAGGGAGTGCCTCCCCCCCCCCCAAAAAAAAATTTGGATTTTGAATAGAAACCAAGGTTATTGGCAATTTTATGCATTCTTCTGTCGTGACATGTCACATTACGATTACTCTTTATATAATCATAATTTCGGAGCTTCGTTTTTGTTCCCAGTTCATCATGTCACTGCCAGCAGCCAGGAATAGCCTGGTGGTAGTGTCCCTGAGTGGAAAGCAGTTGATGAGAGGTTCGAATCCTTTGGTTCCCTTTTTCCGACATGTTTGTTATAGAATATACAGAGCGTATCAAACATTAAAAAGGTAATCCAAGTTTGGAGGGCTACTATTTCATAACTGTCAGTAATAGAGAGCGCAATAATGGTTGTGAGGAAATTGAGGGGAACAAACTCTTCCTCTTTCTATTGATACCTAATTATGTTGACTGAGCACGTGGAAATCAATTTGAAGACATCAGTGACAAATGACACATTTTCCAAGTTTTAATGTTATCGTAAGGAACAATAAATGTCTCACTGAATGGATGAGATTTATCAATCAAACTAGTTAAGCCAACCGGCCAGACTGCAGGACCGCAAGTTTGTGTTTCAGTTAGGGTTTCTTCTATAACCTTTAGTCCATATCCTTCATGGCCATGATTTCGATAACTGGTCACTCCCACGAAGGCAAACCCATTATTAGGTGATCCGAGTATCCTCTCGGATCACCTTCTGTATCTGTTAGGATTCTTTCTTCTTCTTTCTTTCTTTATTTCTCCCCCAAAATTGTGCAGAGGTTAGCTCAGAAAGTGATATGCCTATCAAGTTCAAACTTATACCATGTATGTATCGTGTCCCAAAGACGACAGATCTAGCAAAATCATAGTGATCAATCGACCGTGACGTCACTATGACGTCATTACATGAAAACACATTCTCAATCATATCTCATTAATGGAATAGAATTTTTCAATGAAATTTACGTCACATATATTTCAAGTCAAGTGCATTTTACTCATGTTCTCAAAATTCATCTATACCTTAAAACGTGCGCGTACGCACGCGTTGAAATATTTGTATGCTCCAATGGAGCTCAAATTTTTTTTGCACACGTTTCAGACCATTTAGAGCATTTTTTGAAAAATGGAAAAAATCGGACGGACGCGTACGCGCGCGCGCATATACGCACGCACAGCTCATTTGCAATAGAAATTTCCCGTTTTTTCACACGGATCGGATGTCTGAAATGTCAAGGAATATTTCTACCAAGTTTCAAGTCAATCCGACTCAATATGACGTCATACGGGCCCGTCAAAGTTGAAATTCCGCGCGCGCGTCAATGGCGATAGACAGTGCAACTATGCCAAAAAACCGCCAATTTTAAATCCGATTTTACTCGTCAGGATGTACGGTGACCCCCAATTTTCTTTACATATTCTGAAAGCTAAGTTGTACATGTTGTACAAGTTGTACAAGTTGGCGATGCTGAAAAAATGATTAAAAGATATCAAATTTCTTAATAAAGTAAAAAAAGTAAATTTTCAAAATGACGTCATCAAATTTCAAGTTTATTCAAGCGTATCTCACTAATCCTTTGCCAATTTTCACGGAGATTTCAGTATGTTGTAGCTTATTTAATATTCTTTCAAAAATACGATAACATTATTTTGATTGAATGACGTCATCACCTCGTAAAAATGGATTAAAAGTCATCTTGTCAAATTTTTCCAGTTTACGTGTTATCTCTATGGGAGTGCAGTTTTTCTGGAAATGAAAATTGACATGACTATCTTTATCGAGCACTAGCTCACTTACACTACGGTGAATTTCTCCCAGATTTTAATATGTTGTAGCTAAGACTTTGGGCTATCGTGAATGTGTCCTCTATTTTTTCATATGATGTCGGGATCACGTTTGCTCAGATGCCATCATGTCTGTGCAAAGTGGGGTCAAAGGTCATATGTACTTCTTTCTGTATCTTCGTTATGACGTGTTATCTCTATGGGAGTGCAGTTTTTCTGCAAATGAAAATTGACATGACTATCTTTTTCGAGCACTAGCCCACTTATGCTTCCGTGAATTTCTCCCAGATTTTAATATGTTGCAGCTGAGACTTTGGGCTATCGTAATGTACCCTTCGTTTTTTCATACGATGTCGGGATCACGTTAAAAAAACTTGGCTGAATTTAAAGCTTATCTTCAATGTATTGAGATGTTTCTTTTCTTTCTGCAACTTTCTTTGCAATAACTCAAAAAAAACAGCCTCTATCACCCTCAAATTTTGCACATGTTTAGTTCATGTCACGTACATTATTTCATAAAATAACAACTACTTGATCAGACACCATCTTGGGTATGTAAATTAGGGTCAAAGGTCATAAGTGTTTCATCCTGTATCTTAGTGAATATATGTCCTATCTCTTCCATATTTTGCACACGCAAAGACCATGTTACAAGAATCATTTTACAAAATAACCACTTTTTGCTCAGATGCCATCCTGGCTGTGCAAAGTGGGGTCATTGGTCAAATATACTTCATTCTGTATCTCCGTTATAGTGTATACGGAATTTGGTACCAAAGATGGCAGGTCTGACTCGCTTTTCTAAATGAGATTCCAAACATCACACGGCGAATGTCCCTAAACACAGATGAAACCTGTATGGTCATGCCTATTGCGATCAGGACTCGAATTATTGATTTAAAAAAAAAATCGGATCACCTTAATTTGTCAGTAATGACAAGTTACAATCTCTAGTCCTTTTTTTCTACCTTCACATTCAATACATGGATGGTTTGTCCGCT
Organism: Diadema antillarum; assembly: GCF_040938485.1. Lineage (NCBI taxonomy): Eukaryota > Metazoa > Echinodermata > Echinoidea > Diadematoida > Diadematidae > Diadema > Diadema antillarum. Next base: position 169,724 of record NW_027271823.1, read on the forward strand.
GTGAGCTATATACGTATATTGCGTCAAATATAAACATAGAAAATGAACTGCATGTGCAGGTTTGCCCTTGTAGGTGCGACCGAGTAATCGGACAGGTGGCCATGTTAAAGGTTATGGACCATAAAACGCTTGTAGAAACATTCAAATTGATAAAATGCCTGAAAAACACAAAAAGTGGATAAGTGTAACCCGGTCTTAAAGTGTAATTCGATGCCTATACATAGGCTTCTGAAAATGTGTCAGAGCAGGGAGGTGAGATCGAGAGGCTCCCTGGTCAGAGCGGCGCGGATGCGGTTGCGCACTCAAGGTTGTGCCCATCTCCCACGGGAGAGAGGCTCAGTGCCAGTGGTGCTTGTAGTATTATAGTCTTGGCGCAAACTCCTTTACGACCAACAAGGGTTTGTGCCAGCAAACAAATAATACATTTGCCATCATCAGGCGCGTTCATTGCAGTTCAATTCAATTTAATTAATTTGTTCTTCAACGTGATATAAATGAAATCTTTAACGAGTACAAAACTGCATGCATAAAGGAAAAAGAACATACAGTGTACTTATCAATTGCATGTATTGAAGAATGTAGGGTCTACTAGAATGCAATAGCTTGATGTGTACTCCTCAGAGTGTAACATTTCAAAAGAAAATAGATTGAAGGGCAACTGGAGAGAGGAAGAGAAAAGAAAATCAAAATTGCTACTTTTCACAAAGAACTAAGGAATGAAAACAGTTACTACACAACGCAGCACACCACAAACACACGGGCATGGACAATACTACAACAAGATGCCTATTTCAGATAGGAGGGGGATGCAGACATACATGAGTTATAGATTCAATACATAAAATAACAAGATCAAGAACAAGAGAAAAATCAGCAATAAAGAGAAAAATTGCGAGTTTCATATTGTATTTCTTACTTTGTAAGAATTTTTTCTTTCAACTTTTTCATATATGAATCAAAATTATTTTCAGCGAAATCTATGAATAAATATCAGATTACAGTGTACATGATTTAAAGGAGAAAAAAATTTATGTACATTTTTTCTATTAGCAAAATATATTACATTATGTGCAGATAATTATCTAAGAAATTGTGGATATTTTTTTCTATACATTCTTCATTATATAGTACCAAAAATATTAGAGCAAGGCAATTGCTGAAGACATGATTAAATTGGAAGTTTCATGTTAGATTATGGCGGTATCCAGGCGTCTCCTGGTAGGGGGAGGCGGAATTTTCACATTTTCAGCATCTTCCTAATAAATACAATTATGACAGTGACATGTACATTGGTCCACCAAATGCGTAGAATTCCTCGGGTGATAGAATCCCACTTTGTTTGAAGGGGCACCAAGTTAAAAAGGCCTCAACATAAGGGACTGTTCGACCAAATACATGCAAATCTTCTTTAGAACCATAAGTAAAGGAGCTGATGCAATGCTTTAAATTAGAAAGTTAATGTATGAATGTATTTTTTTTCTTTAATTTGATATAGCGTGTGAGGGAATGCCTAAGGAGAGGTTGGGGGAGGAGGAAGCGTAATGTTCATATTTTCAACATCTTCTTGAAAAATCTCTGAATTTTCTACTTTACAAGGCAGGTAGCATCCCCATAGAAATTCAACATCTCACATATTGTTACATAAACGCTCTAACGATTTTGCTGGTGTGTAAGTAACTAATAACGGCCTTATGGGCTTTAGTTTTAACAATTTTTGCCTGCTATAACACATTTCTGGTTGTTTTACATCCCAAGATGAGAAAGGTCCTTTATGGTTTTCACTTTGAAATCCTACATGATGGCTATTGATGCAACGTAGAAAAGTGATTTTCATTTCATTTTTATTTGTGTTTTTTTTTTCTGATTGGTGAGGTGTCAACTGCTTGTATGATAAAATTCGCAAGTTTATCAGTAAATGCAAACTTCATTCCTCATGCTTCCACTTTTCCTTCTATGTTATCTCTGCTTTTTTTCATGATGATTTTCTTATCTTTCATGTGCAAAGTTAGCCATAATTGATGATGAATCAATAAGTATGTTTTCAAAAGTGATTTGATTAATTGTCTAATACAGAAACAGCAATAAATGAAATAAAACGAATTGCTCATATATAGGACCCTGAAGGCATCTGCAGCTTCGCGTTCGTGACGTGTATAGTTATTGAAGGTATTGTCTGCTCCATGTAATCTGTGGTTTGTTTGGCATGATTGTTCTGAAAAACATGCACACCATAAAATATCCTGCATACAGAAATGATCATGCCTATATTGTGATTATTAAGAGTAAAAACATTCTACAACTCACTGTGAGAAGGAAAATTTGGTGTATCAAAAAATATTGTAGATGTTTGTACATGTACTAGTATCATATTGTTACGAATCCTGTTGAGACATAATTCACGATATAGCATTTACATCATATGTTCCGTATATTCCATTTTTATTCCATTTTTATTCATTCATCTTTATGTATTGTATCGATTTACATTTGAATTAATGTTGAAAGTAAACTGAGGCTCTATATCATGTCTGCTTCTCGTCCTCGCTCTATCCTTGTTCTTTTCGTCCTTGCTCGACGATCGGCCTCTGTCATCGTGCCATCCTTGCTACTTTACTTTCTCCTGCTTCTCGTTTTCTGCTGACTATTATTTCTCCCCCACGCTTTCTTTTCATTTCTGCTCGCTTGCACTTTCGTCTCACCTTCCCTCGAGATTTCTCTGTCTCTGCAACTTCCGCGTCCGCGAGCAGTGGCCTCGTGTCGTAAAAAGCAAGGACGCCGCATGCGACATCGCTCCTACGTAACGAAAGGACGCGTCCGCATGCGACCTCGCTCTTACGTAACGAAGGGACGCGTCCGTATGCGACCCCAGCTAAGGACAGGGTCGCGTGAGGACAGGGACATGTAAGGCCACGCCCTCGTCCTCACAATGATGGACGGCGACAGCTGGCCGTAAGGTCAGATTGCTTTCTCCCAGCAAGGCCACTCTCGCGGCCGCTAACAGGTGACCTCAGTATAAATAGACTTGTTTATGCCTAGTTGAAGAGTCTTTTCGTTTAGGAGTTTCAGCATGTAGATCAATAAGTTTTGTTCGTTGTAATGTTCGTGGTGGAAATAACTTTCTTCACAAATAAATTGGACAAACTCCATATGATGCCTCCTGTGGTCTTTGTGACGTGTGACTCTAATACTTCTTGTTCCGCAATACCTTACAATTAATTACATAATTTCCAGTACACTGGCTAAACCGTAGGCACGCTTACTAACCACATAACGAATTTTGAGGAGAGTAAGCGAGTAAAGGAAGCCAAGTATCCTCAGCTTACCAATCGCCCTCTCCATACCAAAATTTCGTTACAATATTGCTGCTTAAAGACATACAAGACACTCGCCCACCACACATCAACAACACACTAACACTCACATACAGCAAGGTATACATATAAATTAGGTACAAAACCAAATTATGAAAAGTTGGCAATTTTCACTTCTTAAATGAAGTTTCCAGTATGATGGAGATGTGATGTTTTCACACATACCTGTCATTCCATCCCCACGTCAGTGCCATTTACTCCCTCATCTCCCCATATGTCATTCACCTCTGCCTCTGTATAATGCCTCTTAAAAAAAAACATAAGCACACTTCATACATAACGACAAGAGTTTAGGGAAGAAAATAACGATATTCACGTATGACACGTTGAAATAACATTATAAGCATGCAGAATGAATGTTACTTGTTCTATTCTAAAACCATGGCAAATATAAGTGAGTGGTGAGTAAGTAGACGGCAGAAAAAATGGTCCATAAACGTATCCAAAACCACAGGTGGGGTTCTGTACGCGATACACATTTTCAGAAGCCTAGGCATGGAGTTACACTTTAAGACCGTAACAGACGTCTCCCCTTTGCGCTTTACGGAATTCTTGGACCCGCCCCCGTAGTGCAAGCAATGAGTTTTGACTTTTGTGGTTGACGCGATCGTGAATCGAGAGGGGGCGCATCCCCCTCTGGTACCCCCTCTCTAATTTTTGTTATTGTTGTTGTTAAAACAACAGAAATGAAATGAAAAAAAAAATAAGGGTGCGGCATAACGGGTTACAGGGACGGATCCAGGAGTTTCGTAAAGGGGAGGCGTCTTTACAAAACTAGAACTGCCGCACCCCCACCCCTATTTTCATTTTTCTATTGTTTTAACTAAAGAAAAAGAAAGAGAGGGAGCACCAGAGGGGGATGCGCCCCCTTCTCGATCCGCGATTGCGTCAACCACAAAATGTCAAAACTCATTGCTTGCATTATAGGGGCGGATACAGGAATTCCGTAAAGGGGAGGCGCCCATACAAAATCAAAGCTGCCGCAACCCTACCCCCTTTTTTTATTTCTGTTATTCTAACAAAAAATAGATAGGGGGCACTAGAGGGGGTGCGCCCCCCCCCCCCATCTCAGATTGCGTCAACCACAAATTAATGTCAAAACCCATCGTTTGCATTACAGGGGTGGATCCAGGAATTCCGTAAAAGGGAGGCGTCTTTACAAAATTAAAGGCTTCCACACCCCCACCCCATTTTTATTTATTTTTGTTGTTTTAACAACAAAAAGGGGGGGGGGCACCAGAGATGTATCAGTCCCCTCCTATTCCATGATTGCGTCAACCACATTGCTTGCATTAAGGGCGGATCCAGGAATTCAGTAAACGGGAGGCGCCTTTACGAAATAATTATAAGGGCTGCCGCACCCTCCCCATATTTTATTGTTATTGTTTTAAAAAACAGAGAGGTGGTACCAGAGGGGGATGCGCCTCCTTTTCGATCCGCGATTGCGTTAACCACAATATAAAAACTGATTGCTTGCCTTACAGGGGCGGATCCAGGAATTCCGTAAAGGGGAAGCGCCTTTACAAAATTAAAATCTGCCGCACCCCATATTTTTTCTTTTTAATTCTATTGTTTAAAAAAATTAAAGGAGGCACCATAGAGGTATGCGCCCCCTCTCGATCCGCGATTGGGTTGAACACAAATGTCAAAACTCATTGCTTGCATTAGAGGGGGGGGGGGGGGGTCAAAATTCCGTAAAGGAGAGACGCGTTTATAAAATCAAAGTCTTGCGCAAACCACCTCTCTCTTTTTTTTTCCATTTAATTTATTTTGTGTTAACAATAATAAGAGACGGGGAGGGGGTACCGCTTCCCCCTCTAGATCCGCGACTGCGTCAACCACAAGTTAATGGCAAAACCCATTGTTTGCATTAAAGGGGGGCGGAAGCAGGAATTCCGTAAAATGGAGGCTCCTTTACAAAATGAAAGACTGCCGCTTTAAATGTCGTCTAAACAAAAGAAATAAAAAGAAATTAATAAGGGGGAGGGGGATTGCGCCAACCTTTCATTTTGAGAAGACGTCTCCCCTTTACGCTTTACGGAATTCCTGGACCCACACCTGTAATGCAAGCAATGAGTTTTGACATTTGTGGTTGACGCAATCACCGATTCTGGTGCCCCTTTCTATTTTTTGTTGTTGTTAAAACAACAGGAATGAAAAAATAGGGGGTGCGGCTGGTTTTCATTTTGTAAAGGCGCCTCCCCTTTACGGACTTCCTGGATCCGCCCCGTAATGCAAGCAATGAGTTTTGACATTTATAGTGGTTGACGCAATCGCGGATCGAGACGGGCGCATCCCCCTCTGATGCCCCCTTCTTTTTTTTTCTTCAAAACAACATAAATGATAAAAAGATGGGGGGATGCGTCAGGCTTTAATTATGCAAAGGTGCATGCCCCCTTCCCTTTGCGACATTCCTGGACCCGCCCCTCTGATGCAAGCAATGAGTTTGGTCATTTGTGGTTGACGCAATCATGGATCGAGAGGGGGCGCATCCCCCATGGTGCCCCCTGTATATATTTTGTTAAAAAAAAGAGAAAATGAAAAGAAGAAAATTGGGTGGTGTCGCACGAGCCTTTGATTTTGTAAAGGCGCCTCCCCTTCACGAAATTCCTGGATACGCCCCCTGTAATGCAAGCAATGAGTTTGGTCATTTGTGGTTGACGCAATCACGGATCGAGAGGGGACGCATCCCCCATGGTGCCCCCTCTGTTTATTTCGTCAACACGACAAAAATAACTAGAATTATCACTTAAGGTGATTAATACCCCGCCCATAGTGTTGCTTTATAGTATGTGATGTCATGAGGGCAATGACGTTAATACCAAGTTTGTGCGCTTGCCGAATTGGAAACAAAATAATTATAGTTTACTGTACAATTACAGAGTTGACACTGAGTTCCACAAGGTTTGGGTAAAAAGTGTGGTTACCACGGCAATGCATTGTCTGATACAAACACAAGGGACATTTTGCATAACTACACTTAAAGACCATCATACACACCAAATTTGAGCTTCATGGTTTATTTTGATACAAAAATGAATGGTTACCATGGCAACATATTTTCCTTAAACTAACACATTGGTGTCTTACAAAACTACACTTCTAGATCATGATACATACTAAATTTGACTTTAATTGCTTGAATGATGGAAAAGTTATTCGATCTGCAAGGTTTTGGTAAAATTGTGGTTACCATGGCAACGGTTTGTGTGACAAACACAAAAATTATGTGTTCCACATCTATACCTCAGGGCCATAATGCCTACCAAATTTGGTTTCAATTGCTTGAAAACTGTGGAAGAAGTTCACTCCACAGGATTAAAAAAACAACAACATGCGGTTACCATGGCAACGCTTTGTCAGGTGCAAACACAAAGAGTGTCTTGCATAACTACCCCTATAGATCATCATAGATACCAATTTTGAAATTGATTGCTTAAATATTATGGAAGTTATTCAATCCACAAGGTTTTGGCAAAATTATGGTTACCATGGCAACGCATTGTCCGACAAACACAAAAAAAACATGTCTTGCACATCTATATCTCAATATCATCATTTACCCTAAGTTTCATTTAAATTGCTGCAAAACTGTAGGAGGAGTTCGCGACGCAAGATTTTGCAACAGACCGACCGACCGACCGACCGACCGACCGACCGACCGACCGACCGACCAACATCACGGTGATTCCTATATACCCCCTTCACACTATGTGCGGCAAGGGTATAAAAAGAAGAAAAGGGGAGGGAGGAGGGTCGCGCCAGCCTTTGATTTTGTAAAGACGCCTCCCCTTTACGAAATTAGGTCGAATTACCGACCTATCTCTATTCTTCCTAGTCTTTCTAAAGTCATAGAAAGACTCGTTTATAACAGACTGTATGATTTTTTGTTACAAAATGATATACTGAACCAAGACCAATATGGCTTCAGGAAATTTCATTCTACTGATATGGCACTAGCCCTGTTGTATGACAGAGTGTCGACTGCCTTAGCTGAACAAAAACATGTCATTGGTGTGTTCATGGACCTAAGCAAGGCATTCGACACCCTTGACCACACTATCCTTTTACGCAAATTACATTGTTATGGAGTTCGTGGCATTCCACTGGAATGGTTTGATGATTATTTATCGAATAGACAGCAATATGTATACTATGAATCGGTAAATTCTGAAGTTTTACCTATACATTGTGGCGTCCCACAAGGATCCATATTAGGACCACTACTATTTCTAGTGTATATGAATGATATCACAAATTCTTCTAAGTTACTGCAATATATTCTGTTCGCCGATGACACCAATGTATTTTGTTCCAATTCTGATTTTCAGTCACTTTTAAGAACTCTTAATACTGAATTGCCGAAATTATCTACATGGTTTAAGAGCAATAAATTGTCACTCAACTTAAAAAAGACAAATTTTATTTACTTTCACAATAAGAAGCATAAAAATGAAATGCACCATTTGAATATTATGGTGGATGGTACATTATTGGAACAAAAAGAAAGTGTCAAATTCCTTGAAATATATATCAATGAAAATTTGAAATGGAATGCTCATGTGCAATATATCTCAGATAAAGTGTCTCGTAATGTTGGTATACTCTGTAAGCTTAGATATTATGTCCCAAAGAATATTTTATTTATGCTTTATAATTCCTTGATATTATCGAACATCTCATATTGTAACATTGTTTGGGCAACTGCAAAAAGTCACATTGACAGTATATTGCTTCTACAAAAGAAAGCTATACGTATATGCACCAATTCAGGTTATCGGGACCATTAAGATCCTTTGTTCGTAGAATTAAAAACACTGAAGGTAAATGATATTAATATTTTGCAAAATTCACTTTTTATGTTTCGTTTGTATAACGGTCAGTTGCCATCTTCTTTTTTCTCATTATTTCATTTAAACAAGGATATACATTCTTACCCCACAAGGCAATCTGATAAATTTCATCTACAAAATCCTAAAACGGTGATGGCTCTGAAATCTATCAGACACACTGGACCTGATATTTGGAACTCTCTTCCTTCAGAAATTCGAACTTTAAAGTCTATGTATTCTTTTAAGAAAGCTGTAAAGACAATGCTGCTCTCTGGATATCAGTGATGTTATACATGTAATGTCATTGCAATTGTATTGTATATGAAATTCCCTCGTGGAATTATCGTTGTTCTGAATTTATTGCGTAATGTTATGTAACCGACAATGACCTGTAACTGTTCACCTGTACCTCGGTGAGAAAATACTTTGCCGTGCTTTACTATTCAGTGATCCAGGTGATCTAACTTTGTGTATTAGTGAAAGCAGACAGACCTCTCCTCTCTCCTTTCTCCTATCCTATCTCTATGCAAGTCATCCCTCCCCCCATTTTCCTATATGTTATGTATTATGTACGAGGGCTGCATGCAAATCAAGCAATGCTTAAGCTGTAGCCCTTCTGCGTTATTCATTGCATCACTGTTCTGTTGGACATTGTACAGGCAATGAAGAAGTGTATTGCTGTATATTCTAAAGGTAATGAAAAAACTCATTTTGTTAGCAACTAATGTTCATGTATATCCATTTATATGTATGGTACCATTAATGTATATGATATTTGTTTATGTATCTGCATGAGCAATGATATAATGCAGAAACCAACAAAATCAAATCAAATCAAAAAATCAAAATCAAATCAAATTCCTGGATACGCCCCTGTAATGCAAGCAATGAGTTTGGTCATTTGCGGTTGACGCAATCATGGATGGAGAGGGGGTGCATCCCCCATGGTGCCCCCTCTATATATTTTGTTTAAAAAAAGAGAAAATGAAAAGAAGAAAATGGGGTGGTGTCGCGCCAGCCTTTGATTTTGTAAAGGCGCCTCCCCTTCACGGAATTCCTGGATACGCCCCTGTAATGCAAGTAATGAGTTTGGTCATTTGTGGTTGACGCAATCATGGATCAGGAGGGGGCGCATCCCCCATGATGCCCCCTCTCTATATTTTGTTAAAACAAGAGAAAATGAAAAGAAGAAAATGGGGTGGTGTCGCGCGAGCCTTTGATTTTGTAAAGGCGCATCCCCTTCACGGAATTCCTGGATACGCCCCTGCAATGCAAGCAATGAGTTTGATCATTTGTGGTTGACGCAATCATGGATCGAGAGGGAGCGCATCCCCCATGGTGCCCCCTCTCTATATTTTGCTAAAACAAGAGAAAATGAAAAGAAGCAAATGGGGTGGGGGTCGCGCGAGCCTTTGATTTTGTAAAGGCACCTCCCCTTTACGGAATTCCTGGATACGCCCCTGTGACGCGTTATGACCTTTGTGGTCGACGCGTTATGACATTTGTGATTAATCCCCGATTTTGACATTTGCGGTTGACGCAATCTCGGATTTAGAGGGGGCGCATCCCCCTTTAGTGCCCCTCTCTTTATTTCGTCAACACAACAGAATAAACAGAAGAAAATGAGGGGGGAGGGTCGGGCCAGCCTTTGATTTTGTAAAGGCGCCCCTCCCCTTTACGGAATTCCTGGATCCGCCCCTGTAATCCTGGTACACCCTCACTATACATGTATAAGGTTAAACCAACAGAAACAAAAATAAGAAAATGGGGAGGGGGTTGATTTTGTAAAGGCGCCCCCCCCCCCCTTCACGGAATTCCTGGATCCACCCCTTTGACGCGTTATGATATTTGTGGTCGACGTGTTATGACATTTGTGGTTAATTCCCGATTTTGACTTGTGGTTGACCCAATCGCGGATTGAGAGGGGGCGCATCCCCCTTTAGTGCCCCTCTCTTTATTTCGTCGACACAACAGAAATAAAAAGAAGAAAATTGGGAGGGGGAGGGTCGCGCCAGCCTTTGACTTTGTAAAGACGCCTCCCCTTTACAAAATTCCTGGATCCGCCCCTTTAATGCAAGCAATTAGTTTTTGTATTTATGGTTGACGCAATGATGGCTCGAGAGGGGCGCTTCCCCCTCGTGGTGCACCCTCACTATATTAGGTTAAACCAACAGAAACAAAAATAAGAAAAGGTGGGTCGCGCCAACCTTTGATTTTGTAAGGGCGCCTCCCCCCCCCCCTTTACGGAATTCCTGGATCCGCCCCTGTGACGATTTATGACATTTGTCGTCGACGTAATATTGATATTTGTGGTTGACGCAATCGCGGATTTAGAGGGGGCGCATCCCTCTTTAGTGCCTCTCTCTTTATTTTGTCAACACAACAAAAATAAAAATAAGAAAATGGGGGGGGGGGGCGAGGATCGCCCCAGCATTTGATTTTGTAAAGGCGCCTCCCCTTCACGGAATTCCTGGATAGGGCCTACGCCCCTGTAATTCAAGTAATGAGTTTGGTCATTTGTGGTTGACGCAATCATGGATCAGGAGGGGGCGCATCCCCCATGATGCCCCCTCTCTATATTTTGTTAAAACAAGAGAAAATGAAAAGAAGAAAATGGGGTGGTGTCGCGCGAGCCTTTGATTTTGTAAAGGCGCATCCCCTTCACGGAATTCCTGGATACGCCCCTGCAATGCAAGCAATGAGTTTGATCATTTGTGGTTGACGCAATCATGGATCGAGAGGGAGCGCATCCCCCATGGTGCCCCCTCTCTATATTTTGCTAATAGCAAATGGGGTGGGGGTCGCGCGAGCCTTTGATTTTGTAAAGACGCCTCCCCTTTACAAAATTCCTGGATCCGCCCCTTTAATGCAAGCAATGAGTTTTTGTATTTATGGTTGACGCAATGATGGCTCGAGAGGGGCGCTTCCTCCTGGATCCGCCCCTGTGACGATTTATGACGTTTGTCGTCGACGTAATATTGATATTTGTGGTTGACGCAATCGCGGATTTAGAGGGGGCGCATCCCTCTTTAGTGCCTCTCTCTTTATTTTGTCAACACAACAAAAATAAAAATAAGAAAATGGGGGGGGGGGGCGAGGATCGCGCCAGCATTTGATTTTGTAAAGGCGCCTCCCCTGTATGGAATTCCTGAATCCGCCCTTGAGACGCATCGTGACATTTGCAGTAAATTTGGAAATTTTGACATTAATCGTCGACGTGTTATGACATTAGTGGTTGATCCGATTTAGACATTTGTCGTCGACGTGTTATGACATTAGTGGTTGTTTTGACATTTGTCGTCGACGTGTTATGACATCAGTGGTTGTTTTGACATTTGTCGTCGACGTGTTATGACATTAGTGGTTGATCCGATTTAGACATTTGTCGTCGACGTGTTATGACATTAGTGGTTGTTTTGACATTTGTCGTCGACGTGTTATGACATCAGTGGTTGTTTTGACATTTGTCGTCGACGTGTTATGACATTAGTGGTTGTTTTGACATTAGTGGGCGATTTTGACATTAGTGGGCTCTACACGGCTCTTGCATGATTACTAAGACATGAGAGCACTTTGGGGCGAGTGAGTCTCACAGTGTTAGTTATATGAAAGGTACTTTAACCTGAAACACAAACTAAGACAAGGAAATTCAGGGAAACTTTTGAGGTACAAAAACTTTATAATTGTATTATCTTTAAAATGAAACCAGTACCTCGAGGTACGTACCGTAGGCTTACACTATACACACTCACATTTCACTGCTTAATTGCATATCTATTCTAGACCTACTTGTATATGAGAAATTCTCTGACTCTAGGTCTACAGTACAAAACGTTTAGGACCGTGGCACGTGTCCGTGGGGTCAAAAAGTCTATTATATACTACTACGAGATTTAGACAGTAAATTCTATAGATCTAGATGTAGGTTCTAAACCTCTGTTGTTGGCTCTACGACATACTGATTGCTAGAATCTAGACCTAGTCTAGATCAGTAAACAAAAGAGTTACAGATGTACATGTATTAATATCGATGACTTGTAGATCTATATAAATTCATAAGTCTTTTTGATATGGACAGTGCTTGAACATGATTCCTCTTGGAGAAGTTTTGGGTCATGACTAGACGTTGAGGGTCGAAGGCCAGGTTAAAATGCTAGGCATTTCCTTGTAATCTCATGCTACACTATTTTCCACATCTTGGAGTTGCAATTGGTAGGTCTACACTACATCAAACACGACAGGGCCTAAATAATGGTGATACACACGCCATGATTCTGTAGGGAAAGATTTACTTTGGGCTGTAAAGTCAGTGGTCAGTGGTTAAATTCTAAAAATGTATTATCTTTTTTATTTTGAAAAATGTTGAAATTGCTGGAGCTACGGCTTTCATGAAAATTTAATAATGGCAATTGTAATATCTGTCTGGAGCTCCCAGACAGATTCGCTGTTGCCCTATTAAAAATACCAGTCGCCGTGGTGATGTTTAATTTTGTTATCAGGGTTTTCACGATTTTGAGTAACTTGAGCATGCTCTGCCTGCGCCTTCATCAACCTGAAATTTTGTTTTCTGTTCTGACACGGTGCATGCCAACTTCTAAAAGTACCCTGCTGAGGTGTCAAGGTATATCTACATGTACGCACTGTACCCTGCTCGCTATCCAGGCCACTTGTGAAAGAATTATTTAAACAATTTAAATGTAGATCAGGGGCACCCTGAAATTGTCAAGAAAAAAAAATGTTAACCTAACTCATGGACATAAAAGTCTTTGAATCTTTTTCAGGACATGTGAAATTATGCTCTATATCTGCATATCATTATATACATTTTTAAGTGATTTCTTTCAAAACTACAGTTGTGTTATTCTTTTATAGTTCCCCAAAAAACCAACATCGATGTCTGATGTGTCACATAAGCTGTGTCGCGATGGAGTCCTACACTGCTAGACCCTTGCTGTCCGAGCCTCTAAGACCCCGTTTACAGTGCGGGGCCGGGCTCGGCCGCGAGCCGCGGCCGTGCCCGGCCTTAATTGCGCGGCCTAGCCCCGCAATTTTGTCCGTTTACACTGCAGCATGCTGGGCTCGGCCGCGCTTTTAATTAAAACCTTTCAATATTTTGTCGTAGTGGCGCTCTGCTTGTAAACAAACGCAATTTGGTATTGTCTGGTTTTCAGACCCTTTGCCAACTGAATACCGTGGCGACGAAGTCGCCGTTCGGGCAAAGGCCTTTGTCGAAGGAAAAAATCCTTTGCAGGACAAAACCACCTTAAACTATACTAGTTTTCGACGTTGAGGGGGTTAATATCCTGATTACCGAAATAGTACAGGCAGAGGGTTTGGAAGCCAGACTAAAATTGGCCGCGCATTTGGCCCAGTTTGCGTTTACACTGAGAAAAGGCCGGGCTCGGCCGCGGCCGAGACCACCTCCAGAGCGAGGCCAAATGCGAGGCCAATTTTGGCCTCGCATTTGGCCTTTTGCGCGTTTACACTGAAGCGGGGCTGGGCCAGGCCGCGGCTCGGCCGCGGCCGAGCCTCGCACTGTAAACGGGGTCTTAGCTGTTTGTGGCTTATGTCCGGAGACACTACCACATGAACGAAGTCGTCCTCCTAGCATATGTTAGCCTCAGGGAGGAACAGCTGCTGTTACGTGTTTCGCGAGCATCTACAACAGGCCGTTCAGCTGTACCAATGCAGAGTCACAATGCAATGGGATACCTAAGCTGGATCATTGCAAGAAAAGCTAAATGGCATGTGTGACTCCAGAAACAAAGTAAGTTCGCTGTTTTTTCAGACAGTTACAATTAAAATCAGAGACAGTTGCTTATTCCCGAGTTGGGAACATAAATGTTTTCTATTTCCCAAACTTTCATTTGATGCATAATCATTCTTAATGCCTGTCTCCAAAGGACTTGCAATGTGAATGCATGTTTCCTTGCGATAATTTATGGTACCCTGATCTTCACCCATGTGGCCAAGTGAATATCATATATTTTGCATCTAATTTATTACAATTTGTCATAAAATAATCATATTTCTTATCTGGAACACTCATAAACAGCTTCCAAACCAAGATTCTACCACTCACTGCTAAACTGATTAATGCAAGATAGTTAGATTGCACAGCTACATTTGCTTAGCATAACTTGCATGTTCCTATACAATGTCTTTAGGTAATTGTATTAGTCATTTATATATAGATAAACTGAGAAGTACAGAAGACTTACCGGGCAATCATTTCATTACAATGCTATCATTTCACTACAATGCTGTTATAATTTGTATAAAATGCATTCTTTTTTAACATGCATGACATGGCAGTTCAGTTCATGTGGCCATCAATGAAGGCTAGTCACCTCTGACATCCTGATCGTGCTCACTCATATAAGATAACAGATGCTGAAGTTGTGGCAACCTCAACCACTTGCAGTTGCTATGTGGCTGTCATCCTTATTCAGTTATAAATCTCACCCACTAAAAGTGCCTTAACTGGAGCCTTACCTTCTTCAGAAGGGTTTTCTGAATATCAGAGATGAGTGACCTCCACATGAAGCTAAGGGTATCCTCCAAGCAATATACAAACTAAATGGTGCAAATGCTCTGTTGTTTGTTTGTTTCATGTTCCATCTGAGAAGATGGCTGGATATCCCATATTCAGCTGCACTAGATGGTCTTCTATGGGGTCCAGTTGGATGTCAGGTGGGACCACTTCACCGGGTTATGCACCCTTCCAAGTCTTTGTGATGAATGAAGAGAGATCTTTTGTGTGCATGAATTGTGAATCTCTCACACAAGTGACCTCCATTTTATGCCCTATCCAAGGGACAGAGTGTTTTTGCCCTTATGGTAGAGGGGACAGTATGATTACACACAACATTGCTCAGTTAAACTCCGGAATCGACGGTCCTTTGGATCTGGAGGAAGGCGCGCTACCGACTGAGCCAGCATCAAGCCATTGACAAAACATGTTTTCTGGTCCCTAAAATACGTATGTAAAATTGTGTATAAACTTAATGGATGTATAAAGAAAATGTGCAGGAATATATCTAAGCAGTCTTCATATTCATCTTCCATTGGCCTGTCTAAACATAAAATGTTTCTGCGAATTCCTCTTCTTTATGCCTCCGCCACGAAGTGTCCGGAGGCATTATGTTTTCGGGTTGTCCGTCCGTCCGTATAAGTCCGTAATCGATTTTGTGGACAGCGTAATTTAGGAACCGTTTGAGGTATCCAAATGAAACTTGGCATATGTATGTATGAGTGGACGAAGTTGTGCCTATCAACTTTTGGGTGCACATGCTCAAGGTCAAAGGTCAAAGGTCAAGGTCAAATGCTAAAATTTCACTATTTCCCCTTGTATCTTTGCAATGCTAGAATGTATTTTCATGAAACTTAATGTATACGTGAATTACCAATAAAGATTCCGTAGGGAAAGTTTTGCTCCATGGGGTCAAAGGGCACAGGCTATAGGTCAAGTGAAACTGCTAAAATTTCAATTTTCTACTCCATTTCTATTAAATGGCTCAAAGTATCTTCTTGAAACTTAGTACATTTACAGTGTTGCTTGACATTGATTCTCTGTGGCTGTTTTGGAATATGAGGTCAAGGGTCAAAGGTCACCTTAAAATGCTAAATTTGCATTATTTAATGCTGAAATTACATTATTTTCTCCATACCTCGTAAATGATTGTATGTATACTTAATATGTAAACAAACTTGGTACATGCATATTCATACATAAATGCATAATGTAGGGAAAGTTTGGGCCATGGGGTCAAAGGTCAAGTGAAAGTACTGTCATAAAACTTGGTGTATAATCATCAGATAATGATTATGTGCCAATCATGTTACATGTGTATATTATGGTCTCACATTGGCAATATGTACTGTACCTATTGGGAGAATAATGCAATATGGCGGAGGCATGCCAGTCGCCATAGCGACATTTCTAGTTTTAATATCAATGCATTCTTTATAAAATTTCATAATTTCTTCCAAATAGTTCAAAGATCACACACATTCCAGTCAATTCGCGGAAAGATCAATTTGATGAAAATCATTAATACAACCCACAAAGGAACAAAATATAACTTTTTAGGAATGTGTGCTCAGGCAGTGTATATGAATCATAATATGATTGTGATCAGTTATTCAACTATACTGCCTAATGATATGCAAATTCCGAAGGCAGGTATGCCTTAGATAATTGTTTTACATTGCTTATATTTCAGTGAACATAGACAATATTCTTTAGACTTCATGTACAATTCAAGACATTTGAAAGTGTATTTGAGTTTAAGATCTTTTGAAAAAATAAAATAAAAATTGAAATTTGTCGTTTTGTGCAGGGAAGTTACAGTGAAGAAAAAATATTCCAGTAAAGGTTGGACATTTTTACATGTAGCTTTGGATAATGCTATTGGATATAATTTAGGTAAAGGCTAGAACGATATTTAGTTATTGAGTAGCTTGTAAAAGACCGACATCGTAAGTGAATGAACTTTTGTCATTTATCTTAAATATCTGCCTTTAGACATTAATAGGCCCTAAAATGCCATGTGATAGGATTCTATAAAATAATAAAAGTGTACATTTGTTAACTAGGGTTTTCTTTTTATACCCCCGCCCGTGTGAAAAAGAAGGGGAACATCCCAAGGTTGGGTGCTGGGCAAGCAATTGGTAGATGCTGGCCCATTGCAAAATCTTGTGTATCCTTTACAATTCGCACTGTGTAACTGTTACCATATACATGATATAGGTAGATGTGGGATACACTATTTTTGTTTGTATGGATAATACATCACCATTGTATATTGGAAAGTTTGGTATATTTCAGGGGCCGCGGAACGTTTTTCAGTTTGGAGGGGGGGGGGGCTGCGCAGCCAGGGGGGGGGGGGGGTGTATCAAGGTCAACCCCCCCCCCCCCCCCCCGGCTTAGACGCACATGATCTTCTGATCTTTGGAGGGCGGCGGTTACCATGGTTACTACGCAAGGGAGCCAAGCGACCGAGCCCGAGCGAGCGGAGGGAAGGGGGGGGGGGATGGGAGGGGGATGTTCCCCCTCCCACGGGGAGAACTTTTTGCATTTTGATGTTGTAAATGGTGCAATTTGATGCATCTTTTTGCGTCTTTTATCGACTTGAAACCCCCCGCTTACACGCACCGGCGTAGCCTGGATAATGATCTTGTGATATTGGAAGGGCGGTGGTTACTATGCGAGGGAGCGAAGCGCCCTCGAGCCCGAGCGAGCGGAGGGAACGGGGGGAGGGGGTAGGATGTGGGAGGGGGGTGTTCCCCCTCCCACGGTGAGAACTTTTTGCATTTTTATGTTGTAAATGGTGCAATTTGATGCATGTTTTTCCGTCTTTTAACGACTTGAAACGGCCTCACTTGTTTAAGGTAACAGGATATTTTGATGTGGATTATTATTGAACAATTTGCCTACAAAGTGGTAGCATATAAATAAACTTTTTGTATTAATTCATTGTTCAAATTGATTTCATGAACGTTGTCTGTTAAGCAATCAAACAGAAAAGGCATGCTCACGAGGGTGTATATACAAAAAGGATATTTCTCCTCCCACACAAAGGTGATTTTACAATTTCAGACCTGAAATCCAGCGATCTGGTGCAAACTTTTGGTGCAATACTTGGATTTTTTCTAGATCCCTCAGCCCCCCCCCCCAAAAAAAAAAATATATATATTTATGGAAATAATTTAGACTTTTTTTTCAGGAAATTTTGGTATGTTTTCATAAATAAAGGGGCCGCGGAACCGGGGGGCTGGGGGGGCATTTAGCCCTTATTTAGCTCTTATTCCGCGCGTGCATCATCTGTGTGTATGTACAAAGTCTAATGAGGTAGAGGGGGAGGGTGTGGGAGGGGGATGCCCCCTCCCACTCGACGGAGCTCTTGCGTTTTTAAAATCAAAATAAAACAGTCTGAAGCACACTTTTTGTGAGAAATTCGGGTAGTGTGATTTTCCCCCGATTTGTCTCCTTTCTTTCTTTTTTTTCTGTTATTTTTTTCACTATCCAAAAGTGTGGGGGCTACAGCCCCCCCCCCCCCCCCCCCCAGCCCCCCGGTTCCGCGGCCCCTTTATTTATGAAAACATACCAAAATTTGATAGAATTACCTACTCGGCTTTAAAACCAATTCATTTGAAATTTGGCATGTGATCACTTTAATCGTATATCGAGTAATTGTTCAAGGTACCTTTCCTGAAAGTGTCAAGAAATGTGTTGCCATGGTAACATAATTGTTCATGTAAATTCTGACTTTTGAGAAGCAAACAACTGATTTTTGTTAGCATTTTAGTTGAAATTTTGTACATGATATGATCGCTATTATGTAAACAATGTCGTGCGACATACCCTTTTGTGAGTGTCAAGAAATGTGTGGCCATGGCTACAACATTTTGCCTACAAATCATACAAGGATTTGTGTGACAAACAACCCTTGGACTTCTCTGGCTTTCAAGCAATTCAAATGAAATGTGGCACACTTATGTTGAGCTCAATTGGTGTAAAGTTGTGCAAGGCGTACTTTTAAATGATAGCGGAACATGTGTTGCCCAGGTATATAACAACACCCCCTCCCCCATCATGTCGGAGGCTTAAAGGGACATTCCGGACGATTTTCATAATTTCACATCATGTTGTACATAAATCAACAGCTCCATGTATAGATTCGTGGAATTTGTTGTGGTCCTTGAGCAGAGAAACCAATAAATTGACAATCTTAAACAAATTACACTGAACAGTGTTGATGACATCAGAGCCTCATATATTTCAGAAATGTAGTAGTGCAATTCCATTACAATACCACTTTCTCAACAAGTTCACCTGTGAAGAATCTATGCATGCCTTCTTCTTTTGTTCTGCTTCCTTGAGCCCCAACTCATGCATCCTTATGGTGAGGCTGCCATGTCATCACCCTTGTTCATTGCAATTTCTTATAAATGTTGAAAACATTCTCATTCCTCATCCCAATCACTATAAATTCTGAAACTCTGTATTCAGTTTAACTGATTTATAGTTGTTCAAACGTAAAAGTCTGAAAATAATCCGGAGGTCCCCTTTAATGATTGAGCAACTTCAGTTTTCAAGCGATTCAAACAAAATGTGGCACGCACATGAGTTCATTGTAAATGTGCCAGACACATTGATAGAAACGGAAATCAGGTAAACGGCTTGCAATGTGTACCAAACTGCTTTTCATTTTTCTGCGATTCCCCAGAAATTTTTACAAAAATGTGAAAACTTGATGTAGGCTTGTGCAAGATACATTTAGGAGTTCTGGATAGTGTGTTGCCATGATAACAGGGTATTAAATGACCGAAAATCAGTATAAGGCTTGCTGATCAAACTACTTCTCAAATCTCAAGCCGTTCACACGGAATGTTGCGCAGGAATTGAGATCAATGTAAACCTTGAATAGGCAGAATATAGTTTTGTGATGAGTACTTGAAATTGCATTGTCATACAAAGGGGTCGATTTTTGTTTACTGCATGATGAGAACTTATGAAAATCGTCTGGTATTTCCCCTTAATTTGAAATTCCTGCCGCTCAATACGTGTGACTTTTAGATGACACGGCCTTTCATCTCACTAGACCATCAGACTGCCTTTCATCTCAGTCTGATGGTCACTGATCCCTAACGTCACTATAACGAAATCGTCAAAGAAGAAACTCCGCGGGTGTGTCAGTGGACGTTCACAGAACAACATAACAACAACAACAATAAATGATCTTGACTCCGATATAGCTCTTTGGAATGTAAAAAGCCTTTCAGTCGACAAGCCCTGTCCGCTTGGACGACTGTGTATATAGAACAATGTCGGAATTGGAAGGCCTGAAGCCTGGGTGTTTGTTCCAAGTTCATCGGCAACCATGCAGGATAGTCTCGTATAGGTAGTCAGAGTATACGTTGCTGCTCGGAAAGCAGTATACGACAGGTTCGAATCTCCATTTGCCAAATGGAGATATTTGCGATTAAGGTCAAGAAAAATAAAGAGAATAATAAGAAAATGTTTGCTTCCTTTTGACCATAACTTCAAAAATGTACCTTTATAAGTAGTGACCAATATATCATTTAAAAGGTATTATTTTGTACTTATTAACAGAGACCGTACTTCAAAATCGTCAAAAGTGGACTTATCGGTTTTTTGCGAACAAACTCTTCAACTGCAGACAATGAAGTCTGTCATAGCATGAACCTACAACAAATTTTGTTGTAGGTCCACAGTCATAGCTCCCCTCTGCTGTAATAATCCGTAACTATATACACAGCCAAATCTCTGTAAAAACGTGACAAGGCTGTACCAGGGTGGCGCACAACAACAAAACGAACACAAAGCGAACATGTCGATCACGTTAAGCAGCTTTGATACTTGACATCATTTTTGTCACCTCAAACTCATTACAGACAATCTCCATTAAGTAGACTTCATGTCTATGTTATCAATATTGACATACACAATTCACAACAGGCATAATTTACCATTTGCAGATGAAATGAAAACCCCAGCATTAATGCTTCAAATTAGGTCTAAAATGTGAGTAAAGGATATAGAAACAACCGAAGTTGAGATTTGATTTAGTATAATCAAAGTTTAGTATTGTTAAAGATAATAAAAAGTTTTGGTACCTCAAAAGTTTCCCTGAATTTCCTTGTCTTAGTTTGCATTTCAGGTTAAAGTAACTTTCATATAACTAACACTGTGAGACTTACTCGCCCCAAAGTTCAGTTCAGTTCAGTTTTATTCACCATCAATTTAGGAGTATACAATAAAAAACATACACAAAGATACATAACTATATACAAAGCAAACAAAAACAAAGCAGAAAACAATTAAACTTGATGGTGGGAACCCCAGGAGAAGCAGTGCTTATAAATAGGGGCCCCAGTAATGCTTAAATATTAATATACATGTAAAACAAACAAGCAAAAGAATTAATATACATTTCAAGGTTGTACATTTGGTTTGGTGGGAATGGGAAAGGGAAAAAACAGCATGCATATATAAATACATATATATGCACAGATACCATGGAAAACAACAGCGAAAATCCAGGAGAGATGAAAGAAGAGTAGAAAACAAGGTGAGTATGATTGGGAAGGTGGGAGTATATAAGCGATAGATGGACTATAGACAATAGACGTAGTGCTCGCAAGCAATGATTTTCATTCATGTGAGTACAAGTGTGACTAGGTTGACAATAGATTTGTTGTTTTGTTTTTTTTTCCCTCGGAAGGAGCAAATTAAAGGACAATCTCTTAAATCGTGATAAAGTAGAACTATGCTTTATATCTTCTGGAAGAGCATTCCATAGTTTTGGGAATTTTACTTGGAATGAGTTCAGGGCTAATGTTGTGCGTACCTTTGGTTGTCGCAGTGAGTTTCTCTGACGGGTATCATACAAATGAACAGAACTATTTAATACGAATTAATCATTAAACACATTTGGTAATAAACCAGCGTGGAGCTTATACATAAAGACTAAAGAATTAAATGATATCGACTCAGTAATAGGTAATACACGAAGCTGAGAAAACAGGTTGCTCGTGTGGGCATAAATACAAGAATTAGTTATAACCCTGACTGTCTTTTTTTTGGAGTATTTCTATTTTTCGAAGTTGACTTTTGTATGTATGACCCCAGATAATATTACAATAATTCAAATGTGGCATTATAATACTATTATACAATATTTTTAATACAGTTTGGGGTAAAGTGTGCTTCAATCTTCTAAGAACACCAAGGCTTTTTGCTATCTTGAGTGAAATGGCACTGATGTGAGGCCTCCAGGAAAGATATTCGTTTAATACAACACCAAGAAATCTTATATTATCCACCATTGACACAGCGTGACCTCCTATACATACATTTGGGTGGTTACATGGTATTTTTCTGTTTCTTGTTCTAAACAAAACATATTTGGTCTTATCAAGATTCAAAAATAATTTGTTACAATTAAACCACTCATATAAATTAACCAGTTCTGCGTTAACTATTGTTATCAGATCATTCAGATTTTTGTGGGATACGAGAATTGTTGTGTCATCGGCAAATAATAAAAACTCGACTATATTAGAAGAAGATACAATGTCATTAATATAAACAAGAAACAAAAGGGGTCCCAGAACTGATCCCTGTGGGACACCACAACAAAGATTACCAAAACTGGATTTAACACCGTCCACCGCAACGTACTGTTTTCTATTCGTCAAGTAATTGGTGAACCAATCAAGAGCAATACCACGTACACCATAACATTCCAGTTTACGTAACAGTATGTGGTGGTCGAGGGTGTCGAACGCTTTCGAAAGATCCATAAAGACCCCAACACAATAGTTACCAGCATCTATTTCGCGAGATACTGAGTTCACCAAGTTCAGTACACCGAGTTCGGTTGAGTAGTTTTTCCTAAAGCCGAATTGTTGTGGTATCAACACGTAATTGCGAACAAGGTGACCGTGTAGTCTGGCGTGGAGTACTTTTTCAAGGAGCTTGGAAAAAATGGGTAAAATGGCAATAGGTCTGTAGTTTTCTATACTGTTTTTGTCTCCTTTCTTGAAAATGGGAACTACTTTGGCTGTTTTCAAACTATCTGGAATCGTACCTTGAGTCATGGATTGATTAAAAATAAAACAAAGAGGATCAGCAATATAATGGATACACTTCTTAATAACTTGACTGCTGATTTCGTCAGGTCCAGACGATGCTGATGATTTCATACAGCGAGCAATATCTAATATTTCGGAGACTGTTGTGGGTTTCAAAAAAAGAGAAGAGAAGGATTGTTTTGGGAGAAATTTATCAAAATTCTTACTTGTCATTGGGATATGCTGACGGATACGTTTTCCAGTACTCAAAAAGTATTTGTTAAACGCTTCGGAAATAGACTTTTTGGTGTTCAGTTTATCTTGATGATGATACATAGTTGTAGGAAGATTATTACTCTTTTTGCCAAGCAGATTGTTTATGTGTCTCCACGTCTTATTCATGTCACCTTTTACAGAGATAAACTTATTGTCAAAATACTCTTTTTTTGATATTCTAATAATATTCGTCAAACTGTTTTTATACATGACATAAACCTTGCGTGTTTTATCAGTTGGGTTTCTGATATAAGTTCTATACAATCTCTGCTTCCGTTTTTTTTTTATTTCAAAATTCCCGGAGTTATCCAAGGCTTTGACATATTCTTTATGGCAACTCGAACTAACGGAAAACACATTTCATATAAATGACAGAATTTTTGAATAAACATATTATACGACTTGTTAACATTGTCAGTGTCATAGATATCAGACAAATCAACCGACTGGAGCTGCTGGATAAAATGATCTATCTTATTCACGGTTATTAATCTTGTCTTTGTCCATTTTTTGTTAGACATTTGGGGTTTGTTTTGGTTACTGACATGAAATATAGGAAAATGATCTGAAATGTCAGAATAAATAAGACCACTCTTGTAATTTATATCAATACAATTACAGAATATATTATCAATCAAAGTAGTGGAGCGGCATAGCTTAAAAAATTAGAGGAATTGTGCATTTTATGATATAAGCACCAAATTTCGCAAACATGTTGACAATGACATTTGAAATAAATTCAGATATTGGGCCATCGTAAATAGCGCCCTCAGCGGCCATGGCAGCCGTTTTTCAAAATGGCCGCCATAAAGCCATTTTTTTTGTGAATATTTACAAATTTCAGAAGGGAAAATCAATAAGATTTTGCAAACGAGTTGGAAATAACACTTAGAATAAATTCAAATATTGGGCCACCGCAAATTGCGCCCTCAACGGCCATGGCAGCCATTTTTCAAAATCGCCGCCATAAATGCCATTTTTTCGCAAAAAATTAAAAATTTCAGAAGGGAAAATCAAGAAGATTTTGCAAATGAGTGGGAAATAACACTCAAAATAAATTCAGATATTGGGCTATCGTAAATAGCGCCCTCAACGGCCATAGAAGTCTTTTTTTCAAAATGGCCGCCATAAATGTCATTTTTCGTAAAAATTTACAAATTTCAGAACAAACATGTCGGAAATAGCATTCAAAATAAATTCAGACATTGGGCCATCGCAAATTGCGCCCTCAACGGCGATGGCAGGGATTTTTCAAAATGGCCACCATAAATGCCAGTTTTCGTAAAATCTTAAAATTATAGAACGGAAAATCAATAAGATTTTGCAAACGAGTGAAAAATAACATTCGAAATAAATCTACATATTGGGCCATCGCAAATTGCGCCCTCAACGGCCATGGCAGCCATTTTTTTTCCAAAATGGCCTCCATTAATTTTACAATTTTCAGAAGGGAAAATCAATAAGATTTTGCAAACGAGTGGGAAATGAAATTCAAAATAAATTTGGATGTTGGGTCATCGCAAATTGCGCCCTCAACGCCAAATTCGGCCATACTTAAAATTGGCTGCCATAAATACCACCTTTTTTTCTGAATTTACTAATTCCAGAAGGAAAAGTCAATAAGATCTTGCACTCAATCTAAAAATTTCGTTTGAAATATATCTTGCGCCTATGTATTACATTATTGTAAATAGCGCCCTCAATGGCCATTGCCCTGATTTTTCAAAATGGCCACCATGGATTCCATTATTTTTTTATTTCCTGATTTCACAAAAGGAAAAGTCATTAAGATTTTGCACATTATTTGAAAATTATGTTTGAAATAAATATTTGTATTAGATTATTATAATACTGCCCTCAACGGCCATGGCCTCCATATTCCAAAATGACTGCCATTGTCATAATTATTTTGTTTTAAAAAATGGTAATTTCAGAAAGAAAAGTCAACAAATGTGTACATAAATTGAAAATCATGTTTAAAATCAAACAATATATCTAGATTGCATTAACTCTAGAAATTGGTCCTTCGCAAAAAATTGCTAATAATGGTTATTGCAGCCATTTTACAGAATGGCTGTCATAGATGCCATTTTTCTTTTATGAAGATGTCCTAATGCCGGAAGAAGACAACAAACTTTTTTTTTCTTTTTGCGCAAGTTGACAATTACATACAAAGAAGTTTAGACATTGAGCCATCATAAGCTGTGTTCTCAATGGGTATTTCAGCTATTTGTCAAACTGGTACAATACACTTTTCTTTTTTTGTCTTGAAAATTTGCTTAACTTCAGAAGGAGAAGACAGTAGAATACTCACAGAGACATTATGTAATCTGAAATATGGTGTTAAAGAAATCACTTGAGGAACAACTAAAATAAACACTGCAAATGCTTGCGATTATATCTCACTAATGATGAATGCATATTTTAGGTGGCAAACATGAAAAATTTCTGAAAAAGAGTAACATGAATATCCAGGGATAATGGCGCCATGTATTAACTTTGACAGTCACACCACCATATAATTGAATATATGGGACTATATGACGTGTATCTATTCTAAGATGTAATTTCCTAAATATTCTTAAGATAGATACGAAAAAATGGCCTTTCATTTTACGAAAAAATTTAATTTACTTGCTATGCTTCCATAAAAACACGTACCTTTGATATCCATACTGTTAGCCGTCACACGCGAAATACTGCAATTAGAACTTAACTGAAAACATGAATTTTGAACTAACCCATCAATGAAACCTTTTTTAAAATTTAAATTTCTTTGAACACCAGATTACATTAGATATAATGGCTGTTTAGCAGTATTCTATTGCTTTCTCCTTCTGGAATAAGCAAATAAAAATAAAGGAGTGTGTGGAAGCCATTTTGACAAAGAGCTGCCATAGCCTTTGGGGACGATGTTTAAATAGTGGCTCAATATCTTCATTTCAAATTCAAATTCAAATTCAAACTTGAATTTATTCGAATATCTTTTGTCAATTTGAACAAGAAATTGTATCGTCTTCTGGCATTATCATATTTTCAAAAAAATAATAGCATCTAAAGTGGCCATTTGGAAAATTCCCTCATTCCCTCATTCCCTCTTCCAGCAAACCAATTTTATTATTCTAAATCCCAGTCTATCTGCCCCTGTGCACTTTCAAGCACTCGCACGCACATTCACCACCATCACACATCAGAGTTTATATTCCCCTGCTATCTTCGCAGCAGAATTTGTATTGTTACCAATTTACCTACCTACTTTTCCTCGGGCCGGCCATCTTTTCAAGCAATGCTTACAATGGCGGCCCTCTGCATCATCGCTTCTTAAATATGCTATTGATATTGTAATCCCAGCTGCATAGACATGCATACTGTAATATCATTAATTTCCTTTTATATCGTTGTTTATGCAAGTCAAACGACTCTGTTTCAAATATACTTTGTATGTTTCCCATGTTCATGATTATTCAATTTATGTATATATTGATTTGCAGAAAATAAAGTATCTACCAAACAAACAAAATGGCTGCCATGGTCGTTGATGGTGCCATTTGTAATGACCTCATATATATATATATTTTTTCAATATGATGTTCAACATATGTACAAATTCAATTGATTTTCTCTCTGAAATTAGCAAATCGTTCAAAAAACAAAACAAAAAAGCAGACATCCATGGCGGTCAGCATGGCCATTGAGGGCGCCTTCTAAGAAGACCTTATACTTAAATTTATTTTTGAGCATAATTTTCAACTTGTTTGCAAAGTCTTATTGACTGTTTGTTCCTTCTGACATCAGCAAATTTTTGCCAAAAAAAGGGGGGGCATCCATGGCAGCTGTTTTGAAACTTGGCTGCTATTGCTGTTGAGGGTGCACTTTTGGATGGCCTATTATCAAGTTCAGTTTGAATGTAATTTTCCACCTTTGTGGAAATTCTGATTGATGTCTGGAACACTTTACGATAAAAAGACATTCATGGTGGCCATTTTGAAAAATGGCTGGAATGGCCATTGAGGGGGTAATTTGCAATGGCTGAATATGTTGACCTTTGAATGTAATTTCCCACCTGTCTGCAAAATCTCGTTGGCTTTTCCTTATCAGTTTAGTAAATCTTTTTAAAAATATAGCATTTATGGCGGCCATTTTGAAAAATGACTGTCATGACCGTTGAGGGCGCAATTTCCGATGGCCCAATATCGAGATTTATTTTAAATGTCATTTTCCATTTATAACCAAAATTTCATTGACTTTTCCTTTTGAAATTAGCATTTTTTTAAAATGAAAAAGTGGCACTTATGTGCCCATTAAAAAAAAGAAGAAAGAAAATGGCTGCTATGGCCATTGACAGCGCACTTATCTGGATTTATTTTGGATGTAATTTCCCGCTTGTTTGCAAAAAAGAAAAAAAATTGGCTCTCCTTTCTGAAATTTGCATTCTTTAACAAAAAATGGCATTTATGGCGGCCATTTTGAAAAAAATGGCTACCATGGCCGTTGAGGGCGCAATTTCTGATGGCCCAATATCTAGATTTATTTTGAATGTAATTAACACATATGGGCAAAATCTTATTAACTTTTCCCTTCTGAAATTTGCAGAATCATTGAAGAAGTGGCACATTAGACAGCCATTTTGGAAAATGGCTGTCATGGACGTTGAGGGCGCAATTAACAATGGCCAAATATTTAAATTCATTTTGAATGTAATTTCCCACTTGTTTGAAAAATCTTACTGGCTTTATTCCTTCTGAAGTTAGCAAATATTTTGAAAAATGACATTTATATGGCGACCATTTTTAAAAATGGCTGCCATGGCCGTTGAGGGCGCTATTTCCGATGGCCCGATATCTAGATTTATTTTGAATGTAATTTCCCATTTGTAACTAAAATCTTATTGACTTTTCTCTCCTAAAATTAGCAAATTTTACGAAAACATGGCATTATGGCAGCCATTTTGAAAAATAGCTGACATGGACGTTGAGGGCGCTATTTACGATGGCCCAATATCTAAATTTCATCTGAACGTGATTGACAACCTGTGTACGAAATTTGGTGCTTTTATCACAAAATGCACAATTGTTCGGCTATGCCGCTCCACTAAATAACCCTTACACTACCTTTCTTTACGAATGGTCACAAAATTATCTCTATCTATCAAAAAACAACAACCATCAGTGACTATACCAAGCGAGCATAATATTATCTCTCTAAGCGTCCATTAATTGAAACAAAATCCCCTCCATAGGAGCGCCCTTCATTAAATCAGAAAACTAATACCGGGTAATTTAAGCAGTCGTAATACAATTAAGCAGTAATGAATATATTTCTATATTGTTTATACACAATTGCATCACTTTCTTTTCAAACCGATTGATAGTCAGCTGAAATCATGTGTTACAAGATAATAATTACATTATTTTTATTATCATCTATTCATTAGCCATTTGCAAAACAATACAAGTGATCACAGAAAACAAATAAAACAAGCAAAATACAAGAAAGAAGCTTATACAAGGAACTCTTTAAGAGATAACACAGACTTCAGGACTTATCGAAAGCATTAGACACTAATTGATCACTAAATACATTACTCCATCACCTTTATTCGCATAATGTACAAGGTCACTTGTTTCCTGGTTTACTGATTATTTGCCTAACCGCAAACAATATTCGATTTTCACTCTCATGACTCTTTATTGCTCCGCAAATATACGGAGGTTGTCTCAACGTTCTATCTTGGACCCTTTATTATTCAATGTAAGCGAAATAACAAAGATTCGGCACTTCTCAGTTGCATGATATTTACCGTCGGAGACACACTTATCAGTTCTTTATATCATGACTGCAATCCCCAATATTTTTCTGCGATACTGAAATGGTTCAAGTTTAATACAAATAAACTACATTCGTTGAAACTTCTTCAAAACTGTGCTATCGGCATTGCTATACTGTCAATATTATGCTGTGTTCATCTATGCAATGCATGCATGATACTGGAATGCTTTCCATCTGGTCAATACACATTACATTAATATTTCTGCAAATCTGTCTCACGTATACGCCTAATTCAACATTTTTCCTACTACCTCTCTTACCTTCGCATTCCTCCTCTCATTCAAACAGTCAATTTAAGGACTCACACATGGTGAACCGAAAACCGAGCATATGCTAAGAAATATCTACTACCACTGCCACACATGCGTTAGACGTCCAAATGCACGCACATTTACAATATTCTTTATAAAAAGAGACCAAGACAGCATTTGTAACAGATTTGTTACTGTCGCACATACAAACACAAACACTTTTACGGAGGTTAAGATGATTGTATAGTTTTGGCTGAGACCTAATTTCAGGTTTCTCACATTTTGGGGTGAGATAATGAGAAACCTCTTATGAAATATATATGAAAAAGCATGTAATTCCATGAGGAATTCAACTTTTATTAATTGATGAAAATTGGTTTTGAAATGGCTGAGATATCCAAAACAGAACGATTCTAATAAAGTATGGGACCTACTTTTATTACCATCGATTTGTTTTACTTTGTTTTTTGGATGTTTCATTCATTCCAAACCCGATTTTCATCAATTAAACTTTAAATTCCTGTTAAAATGCCATGCTCTGAAGTGTTTTCTTAGTATCTCGCAAAAAGTTGAAAGCCCAATTCTCATCTCCACCAATACTGTACCATCCCTTTAAATGGTGAGATTCAGTGTTCATGTATTGGGCCCCATTAGAGTTAAGCTGTGTTTGGGGGGCGGGGTGGTCTCCTGTTTATTTTGTCCCATTCTTCATGATTTTAGTGTGCGATGTCGCCACTTTCTGAACTGCATTGTCCAATTCTTAGGTCCAAAAGGATGATACTCGTAAAACAATCTTTGTCTGCTCGAAGGTATATGGTTTATGGGATGAGTGCCACAGGTGTAGAACCTACGTCGTAGTATCCGTCGGATGTAGACAATAAGCGACTACCAGAATTTGTTTTCAGAAAGAGGCTGGAAAACCAAGAATTCACGCTTGTTGTCTGTATCAGCTAATCTAACAGCTCCCAAAGCAGCGAACAATGACTCGGACTTTGTGTTACCTTCCAAGATCATAAAGATGTGCTCGTATATCTTGTCCTTGTGCAATGCCTGTAATGACCAGAGTGAACGGGTCAAGCAAAGTATTTGTTTCGTAGACAACACTAGAATTGTGACCCTGCACCTCTAAACAAACAAAATGTCGCCAGACATGAATTTTTATTTAAGACCATATTCTGAAAGAGCAGACTTTAAGCTTTAAAATGATGTATAACTCAAATCAAATGGACTCTCCTAACCTATCTAAATATTGGAAAGAAAGCACAAAATCAGGGAAAGTGTGAACTGAGAAAAGATGCTCTGAAGTACAGTGCCTATTCAAGCGCTTAATCTTTACCAAACCGTGCTGGCTGTGCGATGAATGGGACAAAAAACAGGAAGTAAACCACCAGAGTAACAACAATGAAGGTATTATCAGATTAAAGTGAAATTAAACATGCCTCATTAACACATTCTGTCCATAATTAATGCCAACTTTCAAAGCAGTAGCACTATTCTTTCAAAAGTTATTAGAGTTGAAAGTGAAGAGTGTGGACAAGATTTTTCAGAAATGAAAAAGGGATTCTAAAGACACACCTAATCACACTATTCTACCAAAAATGTTCGAGATAAACTGCTAAAAAACACACTTTCCTGCCCGTTTTATGATACCAAATTTTAGCATAATGTAAAAGAAGACCCGCTCTTTCAGAAAATATGAAAAAGTCAAGTTCGGCTAGGTTGACCCATTTCACTTATTTTCAGTCCTCACGCAAAATCAGTGTGTGCGACTTTATGTTCGTTTTGAGGTGCACAGTCACAATTGGATAGAAACTACAAACAACATAAATGATGAGGCGAGGTTAAATTATATCACACACCCACACACACATACATAAACTATTATGCACACTTACACACAATATACATACATACATATTGTATAACAACATAAAAAAATGTTAATAATATTGAAAAGATATGCCATTTAAAATCGTGTTGTGTGTACGTGGATATATGAGGCTATTTTTAACACATTACAATGTGTACCTACACAACGTAATGATTACGTTATTTCTAATGTTAATGATACAGTCATAGTTCATATCTTTTATCTTCCTTACCTCAAGACCAGCGCGGATAAGTTCCTTTCCAAATCCTCGTCCTGGGTGAGGGGGAGGATTTCATGCAAAATAATGAAGAAAAATCATAATCGAAGCAGAAAGTCAGTCATCGCAGATCAGACTGCAAAGAATTCAGTCAGACATGTCCTGCGCCTAGAGTAATCAAAGGCTACTTCGGACTAGACCTTATTTATGAAGAATAGCTCATTTGATATACATGTATCTGCCACAAAAGTAATGATGAAATACTAGTTGCCCGTTACAGCTCGACACTAAAACGAGTCTGATAGCCCACCTCGAGCTAAACACTCCGAAAGTTAACAAGACACGTGAAATCGACATCAAGTGAAATAAACCCACCAGCTATACAATGCACCTGCAGCCCAACACTGAACACACAAGAGGTAAATGACGCCTATGGGCGCGTCGCCAGGGAAACAAGGCCCACGAGACCGACGATAGGAAAAACTGCCCTTATGCTCAACATATCATCACTGGGCTTTAGATACTATAGTAATGTGCCCCGTGTGTAGGTCTTGGGCCTTTCTCACCTGTCTTGTTCTTGTGGGTGTTTTCCTTTCCTTTTTTTTGGGGGGGGGGGGGCCGAATGTCAAACAGGTTATCTTTTGCGTAGTGTTGAGCTTGTAGGTTTTGTCTCGAGAGTTGTATGACTAGAGGGCTGTCTGACTCTTGGACTTTTGTTTTTCCGATGCCGAGCTCGTGACCTGCGTTTGACTTGTGGGTGTTGAGCTCGTGAAACGACCCCAAAGCACTTACCAGTGTGACTGGGCTTTACGTATAATCCCTGAATAAAGGAAATCCGTCCCATGGGATAAAAATATCCCGGAACAAACAGGACGCAACCGACGATATCTGGAGACCTTCCGTAACTCTTGTCTTCCTCGGATGCCTGGTACTCGAGAACCATCATTCGATATCGACCACAACCATTCGATTTGGCGATGGTGAATGCTTGAAAAAGGACAGAAAAAAGAGTCGCCAATATTGTGTACTTTCCTAAGACAGTAAACATGCCAAGGGGATTGTATTACTTCGAGACTAAATAGTTTTACCAGTCAAAGCCGTTATTGTCGTAATAGATTCATGAACATTACCCACCTAAATGGGGAATATTTGAATAATGTATCGCTAACGATAAAACATTCAGCGAGAAAAACTTCATATCCATATCATGACAACATTTCAACACTTCAACAAATGTTGATTTTTTTCTTTTTTACATGTCAGACTGGAGCCTACCTTCTTCCGTGTTGATGAAGTAATCTAGTTCTTCAAAGGCAGCTAGTTCTCCCAAGAGTTTGAAGATCGACTTCGTGTCGCTTAATTCTCCTTGTCTAATGTTGTAATGTCCCATATTAGTCTTCTGCAATCAGGATACAAATATTATTATTAATTTGTGTGCGGTGAGTGCGCGTGTGAGAGCGCACGCGATTTTGTTGAGGTGCAATGTATGTATGGTTTACAATGGATATGATTCAATGCACTGCCAGTTTATCAATATTTTACAGTAATATTGTCGGCAGGGTATAAAGCTCACAATGCATCAGACAAATTGAAAATCTTGAGATATTGATTATTTCAAATATTATGTCACACAATACGTTGTGATCAATTCATTTTTACAGTTCTAAAAGATACAGGTTTTCAGAGTCGATTTCATAATTTTGTCATTCAAGTTCCTATTCTGAGCATTCAAGTTTTCCACGCATTTCATGCTCGCAGCACTGAATCAGCAGTCAAATTCAAAATCCTTTCATCCGAATTCACTGTCGGAATATACAAATATAACAGAGAAGTACGCATTTCAGCAATGAGCATTCAAATTAGGCGTTTTCACATCAACCCGATAAAAATCCAAGCTTGAGATATTTTTCGCGATCGCAAATTAGCGCGCTATTTCATTTCCTATTCACATCAGCCCGAAGAGAATTAGCCCGATTTTTTTTTTTCGAGCTAATTCGACAGCTGAGCATGCGCAAACAGTGTCGGGTATACCAGTAGAGCTCGCACTTTAAAAAAAAAAAAATACATGCGTGACGGCTATCACACACGCTAGGCATAATGGGATGCATCGCGCTAATTTCTTGAGGCGATTTCACATTATCAAATAGCGCGCTAATTCGCAAATTATCCCGCTATTTCGAAACATCGAGCTGATGTGAAAACGGCTGAACATCTCAAGCTGGCGACGGAATAATCAATTATTTCATTTTGGGGGGATTTTAAAATAATCAGGATTGTTCCCCCCCCCCCCCTCCCATGGATTTTCCCATACATTTCCTTTGCGACAGTGAAAAATGTGAAAAATCGATTTCTTACTCTATTTTACAATTATACCTGAATACAAATCTAGAGAAAAGAACTCTTGCATCCCAGACGTTTTTTGAGTTATCCAAAATGGTTACTTCTTAGTTCACTAAGGTAAATCAACAAGATAGCAATAAACAACAAACAAGACGTATAGAATTTGCATGTTATCAGTTTCAAGCTAGTCAATCAACCTTCCCTTCCCGGGGCGATGGTTAACGGCCCGTTAACGATCGCCCCGTCACTGTACAGGCATGCTAACCTGGAAACATTAAACTGCACATTACTTGAATATGAGACCATTCTGAAGCAAATAATTTTCACACAAGAATAGATACATAATGTACTCTTAAATGAATCCAACAAGGATTGGAACAATCATCCCCCAGCATTCCCACTGATTCTCACTGATCACTTACTAGCCATTCCTTTTAAATTGAATGAAGTTATTTCTAACTTGGTTGCCTATTCACGGATTCGTTCCAATAATATTATTATGCTGCGGTATCATCTCCCAGTATGCTTTGATGAGGTCTATACTTTGCACATTACTTGAATATGAGACCATTCTGAAGCAAATAATTTTCACACAACAATAGATATATATATTGTACTCTTAATTGAACCAGCATTCCCACTGATTCCCACTGATCAGTTACTAGCCATCCCCTTTCAAAGGTTTTCTGGACGTTCTAGAGGTTCTATAAACGTTCTGGAACTGGTCATAAGACATTTTAGACGTTCTTAAAACATAAATTTCAGGGTGATTAACTAGTTTCTAACTTACAATAGGCGATGTAATGCCGTACTTCATGGTCCATACACGGAGATCTCCGTTGCTTACAGGAGCAGCGCCCTCAGTTTCCAATGCTCTCATCGGCCATAGGCTGTCACTTTTAGGGAAAACTCCAATAATACCCTGCCCAGCATCAGTTGTAGTCTTGTGTTGTTTGAAGTTAATGTAAATAAGTACACAGGAAGTGAAATAAATGAGATAGCACTAGTCTATTTAATGTTTCTCATGATCTAGGGATTAGTTTCCAGTGATTTTCAGGACCTGCGCAACCGGACTTATCAGCTGATTGAACCCGAAAGGGGCACAAGAAATATGTCATCCAAATTGTCTTTCCCTCGATCCTCAAAATGAATCGACATCCTCGTTCCCGTAAAATGAGGCCCCTCACTTTCAGAAATGTAGCGCATCGGCCCTGATTACGTCCTTGGTAAAACAATTACTGGTACTTATTTGGCATTTCAAATCGGGTACATACAAGCACATTAGTCAACATATTAGAACGTTCATGAGCTTATTTGTGGAAATTTTCAAAGAGCCTCACTGAGGCACTTTGCGATGACATAGAGGCCCACTTTATTAATCTGAGGTTGAGTTTTGTGGGCTATTTAGTAATGAAATACCATGGGGTCTTGTTCTTTTCTTTTAAAAATAAAGTCAAGTTATTAGTAGACGGCGAGTTGTAATGTTCTTAAAATTGTCTGTAGATTTTGATTTTTTATGCTATTTCCCCTATTTTGGGGGTGCTGAATATGAATCCACTTGTTGCCATTTTTCTAACCGACGTCTTCACCCGTTGCCATGGCAACACATTATTTTCCTTAAAAGAACATGTATTCTTCATTAAACATCATAAGAACATGATGTAAACACCAAAATATGTCATTATAAATCCTTGAGAAAGAATACAATTTTCATAATGTCATGGTTACCTTATAGCAATGACGGTTACCATGGCAACAACTATTAAAAAAGATTGTTTTTATTACTTGAGGAAAATATATATGACATATTTTGGCCTTAACATTATGTTTTTATGTTAATGAAAAACCCATGTTCTTTTAAAGAAAATAATTTGTTGCCATGGTAACGGCTGAAGACATCATTTAGAAAAGTGGCCATAGGTGGATTCCTTTTCAGCATTCCCAAAAGAGTAAAAAAAAGGGCCAAAAAATTAAACTCTACAAAAATTAATTATTTATTTATCTAGTTTTTCTTTTACTGGGGTACTTCTCCTTTCTAGGGAAAAAAGTTGTTGCCATAGCAACGATAATAATGTGGCATGAACGTAGTGAAAAAAGCTGATAATTATCATAGCAATTTGTAATGAGTATGCTACTCAAACTTTTCATCTTGTCATGCTTTTTGATAAACAAAATCATTTTCTTTAAAAGAAATAGCTGTTACCATGGCAACCGTTATCGCTATGAGGTTGCTGTGACAGTCGGAAATTGTGAGTTTTAATTTGATTGAAGCGTGATATGTTTATATTGACTTATTTTGGTGTTTTTAGCATGCGTTTGTGATGTTTAATGAAGAATACATGTTATTTCAAAGAAAATAATTTGTTGCCATGGCAACGGCTAAAGATGTCATTTAAAAATATGGCAATAAGTCGATTCTTGTTTGGCACCGACAAAATAAAGGAAATAGCTCAAAAAATCTCAATATATAGAAATTTATCATCTGTGGACGTATTCTTGCTTTTCTTTCAATCGCAATGCTTATTTTTCTTTAAAAGGCAGCTATTGTCATGTTGTTGCTATAGCAACGAAAATGATGTGAAATTAACATAGTGGAAAAATAATCTGATAATCTAGATAGTAATTTATGATAAATATTCCACTCAATCTTGTCATGTTTTCTTGCTTTTTCATAAAAAATATGATTTTCTCTCTATAAATAGTTGTCGCCATAGTAACCGTCATTGCTATAAGGTAACCATGACATTATGAAAATTGTATTCTTTCTTAAGTCTAATTAAAAAGGATTTATAATGACATATTTTGGTGTTTACATCATGTTTTTATGATTTTTAATGAAGAATACATGTTCTTTTAGGGAAAATAATGCGTTGCCATGGCAACGGGTGAAGACGTCGGTTAGAAAAATGGCAACAAGTGGATTCGTATTCAGCACCCCCAAAATAGGGGAAATAGCATAAAAAATCAAAATCTACAGAAAATTTTAAGAACACCCTAATATTGTGACAACTCGCCGTCTACTATATTATGTTGATGTTGATGAAGACAAACAACATCAATAGCAGCCACTAAGGCCCGAGTTCACGAAGGTGGTACAAATGAAGCCATGGTTTAAACCATGGACAAAAACCATGGAGCGCCAAGTGTCGCACGGAATATTTCGTTGCGAAATCAGTCATTCCGTCCTTGAAATGATTATTTTGTAACCAAATGATAACATTTTGTAAGTAAAATGAACATTTCGTCCACGAAATAATAATTTCGTTCACGAAACGGTCACTTTGTCGACGAAATGACCAATTTCGTAACGAAATATTCCATGCGGCACTTTGCACTCCGTTGCCAATCAGACATGACTGCGACTGAAAAGTTATCGGCACATAAATCACCTTACTCTTTGATATGCACCGAGATGTCACTCTGGATTAAAATATATATATAGCTTGGAGTCCCTGCAGGTTTCGTTGTATAATGCCGCAAAACTTACTCTTTTCAGTTGTTGAAGCAACACCGTCTCCAGATCTTTCCCTATTAAAAGATTTAAAAGAAAACAAATAGGATAATGTTTTGAGAATTGCGAGTAAAGAGACGGACATTAGATATCAAATTTTACATTAGAGAAAACTTGCTTCAAAATGATTACTGTAGTTTCCAAGAGAGAAGTTTAAAAAATGCATTACTTTTCCTTACTGACATTATGATAGAAATGCAGTTCAACAGTATTTATGAATTTAAAAGCACAAACATGATGTACTTTTCAGTTTTGCTGCCTATCTTTATACGTATTTAAGGTGGACACTCTATTCATTTCCGTCCTTCATTGTTTCTCGGTCATGGTTGAATATCAGTCGAGACCTCGATCAGATTGCTTTCGCAATATTGGTGCTTATGAGGACGTTGTATGTGGTATCTCATACGAAACAATAGACTTTGCATTATGCGCAAGAAGCATAACGACTAAACGAATTATTCAATATATTGAATACGAAAAAGCATAGCGTTGTCACATACATATAATGCAAGTACAATATCTCTCTAATGGACTTTGATGAGTTGTGCCCCTTCCATGAATTAGAGAGATATCCCAAATAATACGCCCACATAGATGATCGCTGATAATACGTTCGTTTACCTCTGAAATCAGGCTTGACGTAGAAACCGTGCAGGAACACCAGAGGACCGACACCGTAGTAATAGAACGAGGAATGAAGAGCACATGCTACAGCACATCCCTGACTTTGACCTGCTTTGCGAATCTCAGCGATGACGGCACCGAAGTGGCCCTTAAGGAAATCATCCTTTAGATCTAGTGTCAAAAGAAAAAAAAAGAATGGCAGTCATTTTTTTTATTGTTTTGTTTTGTTTTGTTTTTTGTGTGTTTTTCGGGGGGACATTAATTTCAACTGTATAAACTTTAATATACATTTTCAAAACTGATTAAGAAGTTATAAATCAGGTCTTTAAAGAGGTGGGGGAGGTGTTTAGACTGGGATATGAGATTTTACATACATTTTGATCATTAAATGAAAATAACACTCATGAATTGATTTAGACTCTTGTTTGTTTGTTTGTTTGTTTGTTTGTTTTTCACTTTGATAAATAACCCACGTATCATCTTACTTCTTTGATGAACAATCTTTACTTTGCTAATATTGTGTGCGCCCAAAGATTGCAATGCTTCGTCGAATTTTTGTCCCAAATAAATGCAAAAACATCAGGTCGACGATGAAAACAAGGTTCACCCTCTGGCACCTAGACTACCAAGGCTTGCCCGACGAAGCAACAACTGATATTGCCGATGCTACGAACATGTGGCCGTCAGCCCTGTCAGCTGATGTGTCTGGACGCTGCTTGTCCAATAGTATCAAATTTCATTTTAATCGTTTTCTTGATGATTCTTCACGAAGATGACACAAACAAATATACATGCATACATACATACGTACACACACACCCACACACACATTCACACACACACACACACACACACACACACTGGATAATCATCATAGTGGCCGGGAGCCCGGATTCATTTTTTTCACGGCATGCAGGGTCGTCCTTTTTTGCGGAAATTGATGAACTGCTGCCGCGACGTATAGCCCCGTCGTAACAGGCCACAAAACGCAGCTGGGTAGACTGAGCCTCGGGGTAGCCTCCGGCGAATACTGTTCCCCGAGGAAGATTGTGTTTGTCGAACACTGGACGTCGAGTGGAACCGGAAATCCTAGAATGTGGTCGTAAGTGCGCACTTTGTATCATTTAGGCTTACGTACGTTAAAAAAACAACATGTGTATAGGCCTACACTTCACTGTACGGTATGCATGCATGCAATGTGTAAATGCAAGTAATGATGATAAAATCAGTGATGAGAACATCAATAATCTGTAATGATAAATGATCAAGAAGTGTGATTTTGACCTTTTAATCTTAAACGCTGTACTTAATATTTTGACGTGATTTTTAAGGGTATAATAAACTGCAGAAGGAAAGAAAGAAACAATTTTACAAGAAATAACTGCTTTGAGCTCCCCCTAGCTCTCTCGAGACGAGACTCCAGACGAGCCTCTGGTATGAAACGGTGCTCTGCCAGCACCTCGTGTTTACTTAACGAATCGCTCCCCTGACGTCCGTCGACAGTGCGCTCGGGTGACGTCCGGAGGAGTTTGGTATGAAAGGGGTACTAGTATTAGACTCAACACAATCGACAGCCTCGGGGTAGCTTCAGGATAGCCTCCGGTGAAATCTTACCCTGCGATCGACCATGGTAGACGCGGGATAGCCTCCCGCGTACTGCTTCGCGAAGGTGTCTGTTCCATAGAGATGTATACTAATATATACTAGAGCGCGGACTGCGTGTGGCGCGTACGCAGTGCTCGTGTGCCGAGATGAAGAGGCCGCGCGCCATCTTTGTCCGGGCAAAAACAAACATCGCGTCCAGGCAGCGCACTGTGGTGGACACGTAAATACGTATACACAAGCGCTCAAACACGTAATTGGCTTTCAGCAAGATGAGGGGGTCGGAGATGAGAGAAGGAAACAACTCAAAAATTTAAGTTGCTAGCAATCTCTTATTATGAGTGGTAAAGAAAATGAAAATAAAACAAAATTTTACTCTATTCTCCACGAGGTAATACTTTCAAGCCGACCAACACGACCATGGCCCATGCAATACAACGGGTTTTCTTGGTGTCTAGACAGCCGGGTGCCCCTTGTGATACAGTATACTGCGTCAATTTGTGTATTTTTTTTTTTGCAATTATATTTTTTCTGTATGAGGGGACTGCATTCTATAGTCCTATCTGTGTATACGAGTGTTTCATTGAATAAAAGTTCTATTTTTTTTCTTTTTGTGGAAATGAAATGAATCATTTTTATAAGTACGTGTAGGCATATTGGTTCCATGACATATCAAGTTCAAGCTTGAAATGCTAATGTTGAAGCTTACATGAACCCTAACCCAAATCATAACAACTAACCCTCATCGTAATCCTCACCCTGCCTTGAACCAAAAGACCAATCAGACCCATGATGCTAATTCTATTATCAGAAAGATATATATCAATGCTGGAGCATATATCCTGTCATGAGGCATATACGTATTCTAAGCTTTTCCCACACTATCACCATAGTAAAATTAACTGCTGGTATAGCAAAGGGTGGAGGAACGATTTTTTTTTTTTTTTTGGGGGGGGGGGGCTCAAGGGTCAAATGAGGCACTTAGAAAAGAGCACTTTTTAAACTTAAAAAGGGCAAGGTTTTTTTTTTCTTTCTTTTTTTTTTTGGAAATGGGGCAAATGCCCCCCCCCCCCCGTTCCGCCGACCTTCATGAGTAGCAATAGATCGAGAATGGTTGAGTGCCCCCCTGACGAATTTTGCAAGACCTTTTCTTTTCTTTTTCTTTTTTTTTGTCTTGAATCAATCTGTTTAACACACACTACAAATGTAATTTTAGTTACTTGTGAAAGGAAACTCCGCTCCCCTTCTTTTCTCCTGTTTCTATATCCAAAAGCAGCACATGAACCAGGCATTTTGCAACATAGATCCATGCTACTTTAAGAAGAATTTGCGAATTTAAGAACATTTTCGATTTCCAAACTCCGATGGAGACCTTGGCATAGATGCCAGCCTACTGCCGTTGCATCCCGTCGTCGATCTCCCTGCATGCTCCGCTAGCGCTATACGTTATCGGTACGGTCGCTAGTCGAAATTTGCCCGGACCAAAATGGCGAACGCCTTCTTCTACCGGTCACAGGGATTTTACGGAGTCCGCCCTCTAGTGTTCTCAGTATATATCTCTATGGTCTGTTCAGATGCTCGAGCGGTGAATCTTCCCCGAAGGCGTCACGTGATCTCAGTTGTTGTTGTTGTTGGTACCTCCAATGAACTACTTTCACCGAAAACAAACTTTCAAATCACCATATAAGCTCGTAAATATTGGTTGAAAAAGTGTGAATCTGCATGGTGAATATGCTAATGAGCAAGTCCTTGCGGAGAGTCAGACGTCACCGAGGCACAACTCTTCCCAGCCGTGGTCTGCTCGTTATCCGTACGCTCCCTAGTTACCCGGATGCATGAAGACGTCGGTGGCTACTACTAGTAGTATTTGACATTGTTTCTACGTTGTGTGTGTGTGTATGTGTGTGTGTATGTATTGTGTATTATATTCGCACAGTACACGTGTGGACGGTACAACTATCTACGGTAGATACCCCGTACGCGGTTTGCCCTTCAGACTTTTCCAGTCTATCACAAGCGCAGCTCTGCAGCCCTGTCGCCGCTCATGCATGTTCTAGTACGTACAGATACGTACAGATTGTAGGTAGAAACGGTTCTACACAGCTACAGGCCTGCTAGTACACTACTAGTATAGGGGCGACCGCATTCAGCGTCGTCTGGTCAGGCTATCTTACATCAGTAGAAAATTTCCCAGGAAAATCCTTTTTTCCGTCCCAAACCCACAAAAGCATCGTGAAAGGTGAGCTGTACAGCTGGGAAATCTCGGTACAACGATGCCGAACATAAGAAACTTAGGACCTACAAAATCTCGATATCGTGTTGTGACCTACCTGTGCGTGGACCATTTGAGAAGCGATGTTTTTACGTGGACCGGCAGGCTGTGTGGCCCTCGGTTATAAACCGAGAAAACTCCTGAAGCCAGATGCAATCCCGACCATTTGCTCACATGAGTTATAAAACAGAAACACCGCGAGCATCGACTTCGAAGAGAACCGAGGGATAAAAGCCTAGAGAGGTAAGAAAAGTGGCTAGTTATGTTTCATTTACCGTGGGGCTGCAGCCGGGGTTGAACTGTAGTACAGTGCCATGAGCTAGCTGCTGCCAGTGCCGACTGAACATGCACGGCAAAGTGGAGCGAAATCATACGACCCCCTGTGTTTACCCTTCCCGGCTCACGACATAGTCTTTTTTCGAGGAAAGGCAATATCTGACTACTTGCAGAAATATTGAGATACAAACAATATTTTCTTTGAAGAATTCGACTCTCTCATGCACCGGTTATCTTCGGCAAAATCAGCTAGACGGAGTACTGTGTACATATATGGTAAGAATTCGCGCGCGAGAGTGGTTTCTACGCTAAGAAGTATGCAACACGGACGGAAGCTAGAAAAGGACCGTGCCTATTTGATGTCAAGTTCGTGGTATATTTGGTTTAAAAATACATATAAATTTATGTTAACAATATTAATTTTTCATGAATTATATATATCTAAGCTTGAAATATTTTGTTTGAAATAATAAAACCACAAACTTTCACATTATATGATAAAATTGCAACTAATCACTTCAACACTTAAATTGGTTTTTAGAGGCACGGCTGTCAACTTGGTGAGTAGGGCATGCATGACGTACTATCTTTTTGCCGGCTCTTACACGATCGCTTGCAGGAATTATCATATTGAAAACTTTCGCCCTAATTCACGCAGAAAATCCGACGTAGCAGACGCTGGAGAAAGTGAGTGCGTGTCGGGCGAGTGGCTAGTCGACATGTTAATGGGGGTGGCCTGCAGCACCGTGCGTGGAGGGACATCATGTTCACATAATTTCACGCGTAGTGTGTTGTGTGTAGGCGGCAGAAATCGGGTTAAATCTACAGTTGAGATACAATCTAGGACCTTATCATTCCTTTACAACATTATTTCAGTTGATTACCTGTGCACAACACGTGTTTATAAGCACCCGATTGCAGACAGCAGATGGCAAGCGACCGTTGCAACTACTTACATTATTACCACCTCCGAAGAAAATGCACCAGTCCGACTAAAGCCATCATCGAAAAATGAGAAGGAATGTGAAATATATTTGGTTGTTTTTGCTCCCAATCTTAGCAGTTATGTTGCTCATAAGGCTGCTACGTATCTAGATAATGTCTCACATACATCTGTATCTTGATATTGCATTGAAAATGATATTTGGCGAGAAACAAAAGCTTGAAATCACAGGAATTCACACTGCTGACGACGGCAGACAGTGAAGGTCAACGGCTCAAATTTTCGTTGGTAGTCTCGTCACGTGATAGCTCTGTGTGGATTGTACACGTTCCCTATGACAGCAATTGTGACTGGGTAGTCAAGCTTTACTGCTTATTTGCGTCAGGACTGCTCAACCAATGAACAAGATTCTTATATCACAAAAATGGGCAGAATCTCTACTTTCTAAAACCGTGCGCCCCAAGTTCGTGCGACTTTCCGTTCTCGAGATATTCCGTGTGGAAGAATTGCAAGACGGCAAAATGTGCTCAAATTCGTCAAATTTGGACTGTTCGCCATAGACAAATCTACTCATAAGGTACTTTTCTGATCAAATTTGCGTCACGACTACAAATGTTACAATAATGATATATACACATAAATAATCCCTAAAGTGTCTACATTCAGAATCCGAGCGCCCCAAGTTTGCTTCTTAAATATTTTAAAAGTTATGGCAGATTTTGTGGAAAAATGCGTCGATTTTTTACCCGTTTTACGTGTTGTAGCGTTCGCGCGGAAGCGCGGCTTCGCAGATGACCGAAAGTTTTCAATATGTTTCAAAAATCGCGTACGGAGACAGTTTTTCATTTCCACGCGTATAAACTGGCGAAAGGTTATGTTTTTTACTCTTCTTAATTATCATTACAGTGAAAATCTCAGGACTGCTTCCCTTTAAGTCAGTTGACCAGCGTTGCGCCACACAAATCCTACGAACTCTCCGTATTTAGCACGACGTCTTCTGCACATCGTGTATATGGCTGTTTGTAGTTACCTACATGTATACAGTCGTCACATTCGAGTTCTGCGGGGTTGAATGGTATCGTATTCACTTGGCGTGCTTTGATTCAATATGAGGATGATCTCATCTCTTATACTTTCTTTATTTCTTTTTGAAAGATAATTAAGAAAAGAGAAATAAAGGGCGCTTTTACAGTAAACATAATATAGTGAAGGGAAAACAGTAGGCCTAATAAATATATCATCATTACTATTATCATTATCATTATTGTTCAGTGGCGGATCTACAGGAGGGTTTTACTGGGTTTGAACCCCCTCCTTGGACTGCCAAGTAAAAAAGGAAGAAAGGAAGAACACACAAACAAACACAAATAATTAATCAATTATTTTAGACCAAATTGAACATAAAGGCCTTTTCTTGTCTAAAAGTTGTCAATTTCATAACTGAAATGAAAAATGTTCGCCCCTAAGACCAGGCGTCCACTAGGGCGCGGACAAGACGCGGACAAGCTCCGGAATGCAAATTTGGTATTCCGCACTCCTTCGGGAACCTGTCCGCACGTTCCTGAACGTGTCCGCTTACTGTCCTAAACATGTCCGGGCGTTTCCGCACCTTCGGGAGAGAGAGAAATTTCCGCGTCCAAATTTTGATCGAGACCAAAATTTGGACGCGGAAATGAACTTCCTGACACCTTCGGCGACTTGTCCTGACGATGTCCTGAGGATGTCCCGCTTGTCCGGAACCCTTCCGCTCCTTCCGCACACGCTCCGGAAAGAATCCCGCGGTGTGGGGAAGCTTCCCGAATGAAAGCGGAAGACACCAGGAATGTTTTAGGACAGCGCGGAGCCGATGCGGATCTATATATGCAAGTGTCCGGAACCGATGCGGAAATTTTGTGATCCAGACTCGAAAATGTCGACACTTTCCGCGAGCGTCATGCCAATGAAACGTAAAATGAGCAAGAAGGGAGGCGAGGCCCCCTTGCAAATATCCCCATCACAGGCATACCTTTCGTCTAGTGATGAAGAACAGGTAAATCTAAGGAATTTCCAGTCCCAGAAGGCAAAGAATAAGGTAGTAGAGACTGTGCCAAAAGCAACCAGAAAGAAGTGAAATCAGCCCCCTAACTTCCTAGTAAGTTTGTTTTGATTTGATCTTTTCAGAAATTATTTTTCAT
The DNA here is from genome assembly GCF_040938485.1 of Diadema antillarum. Lineage (NCBI taxonomy): Eukaryota > Metazoa > Echinodermata > Echinoidea > Diadematoida > Diadematidae > Diadema > Diadema antillarum. The sequence continues at coordinate 214,713 of NW_027271823.1, forward strand.
CTGAGTGACTTTCCTGGTTCCTATTACTTACTATAGTACATTTTCCTTTATGTTTTTTCGTATCTTATTTGCAAACAAACTAGGTTGTCCCATGTGACAGCCCAGCTGAAAAATCACAAAAGTAGGTGGAAGTACACTCAGAAAAAAAAAGCATAGAATTTTTGGCTAAATGTTAATGTATTATATAAACATAAACAAGTTGTTATTCATACGTAAATGCTTTCTAATGATACAACATACTAGAACAAAAGACAAAGTCATCACACTAAAAAGCATGAATTCAGTTGCAAAGATATACCTGTGGTCTCATTACAATGTAATATCTTTGAAGCCCAAAATAACAATGAAAGCTAAAGATGATGGAGGAAAATGAAGAATTTTCTGTCACTTCAAAATTCAAGTTAAATGAGGAAAAAAGCAATAAATCATGAACTCGAAAAAGTGTTAAATTTCTGTCTTATTTTTGCTTTGTTTTTTGCTGAGTGTATATATTTAAGTACACATTAAGCATCACAAATCATTTCAGAAATATTCTTTACCTGAATGATTTTCGTAGTTGTTATTACCTAATATTTTTTTCTTCTCTTTTTGTTTTAGTTGCAAATAAACTCGATTGTCCAATTTGACAACCCAGCTGAACTCCCCCCCCCCCCCCCAAAAAAAAAAGTAAATTAAAGTAGGTTAAAAATATTTCCCTATTTTTACACTTCATTGACAATAGGCTAGTAAGCTCTAAGCATGAAAAAAAAAATTCTCGGACTTGAAAATGTTCAAAAGTGATCAAAATAAGAGAGGGTTAGAGATGCACAAGGGTAAATATCAGAGAAAAAAAATAATGATTAGGATCATTTTGGCATGCTCTACAGAAGTATCAGACAAAACATGTATATACTTCACGATGGATAAAGCACAGGTCTAAAAAAAAGGGAATAAAGAATATATATATATATATATATATACATATATATATATATATATATATATATATATATATATATAAGTAACAAAACTGCAACAAAGTTCATGCTGTATTCACCAACGGTTTATTTCTTGTGAAGAAATAAATCGTTGGTGAATACAGCATGAACTTTGTTGCAGTTTTGTTACTTATCTTTTTATCTTGCCCACACGAGGACTACCTTATCAGCATGATTATATATACATATATATATATGTATATACATTTACATTTTTATATATATATATATATATATATATATATATATAGGTTAACGAATCAGTAGAAGAAGAACGCCGTAAAAAAATAATAAATCCTAGATCTTGAAGATCTTAAAAAAGGAGCATAGCTCTCAAATACTGAAAGGCAAGGTCACACTCTTCATCAGTGCCCATGGTGTGACAAAAGATCTTAATCAAACCCGTTTCTGAAACAGACATGAAAACACGTCTGATCATGGGCAAATATATATATATATATGTGGTTCAAAAAGTTTGCGAATATCATCCATGTGACTGTAGGCAGAGAAAAAATTGTTCTCCCAGATGAGACAAATCAAAAAAAAAAAAAAAAAATGAGTCGTCAGCCGACATGCAGACAATCCTATTCTTCGACTTTTGGTGGTCACATTTATCAAATAATATTGACCAATCATATTAATATGATATCAGCCGCTACTGCGGAAGCACAACAGGGAGCATCAACGACGGCTAGCAGTCAAATGAGGAAAAGTCAAAGTCAGCGCCAAATTTATACCTTTCCATTTTCCTGGTATTGTCCGCAGTTTGTCCGCATGCCTAACTTGTGTTGTCCGGAAGGCATCCTGATTGTCCGCGTTCATTCCTGGTGTAATCCTAGATATTTCCGCGCTGCCCGGCTACGATTAGCATATTCCGAGGTATTTCGCGCTCTTCCGGAGTGATTCCTAGGAATGTCCGCAGTCAGTCCGCGGACAGTCCGCGCAGTCCGCGGACAGTCCTAGGAATGTCCTAGGACAAGCCGATTCACAAAGTTATTCCGCGTCTGTCGCAGACAGGATGCCGAAATAACAAAATTTGCTTCCGCAACCCTTCCGAGGGTTGTCCGCGCCCAAGTGGACGTCCGCCCTTATAACGGGGCGAAAATTATACACTACCAATATAGAGCCTCCATTATTATATCTATACACTACTTATGAGTAAATTTGGTGTATATCAAGATGGTAGCCTCGCGTCCTCGTGTGTGCCCCGTAGAACATAACTTTAGTAAACCCTACATTTTCCTTTTCTTCTATGCTTTGTAGTAATATAAGGATATTTTTATTGCGCGTACAATGCCATTACGCTTTATAGCCTTTAATGAATATATTTCAGACGAATGGCAAAGTGAGAATGGCTCGCTCGCTCTGTCCGTACCTATAGTAAAATTTGCATGCGTTATGATCATAGTCCTTCGTAGTGATGTTTAAATCAATAGAAATTCGATTTAAATGCTCTATAAACGCGACTTTTATACTCCGTTTTTACAAAAAGTCCCTTCCGGGGGAAGGGGTATATATTCCCCTCCCACACCCTCCATGAACCCCCGCTCGGTCCCTTCTCTCCCTCGCCGAGGATCTCACACCGTCACATAAGATAATGTACCCCCTGTATGTTATAATCATAGTAATTCGCAATGATTCTTTGCACTGTTTGATTCCACATTTCGTTTTAAATGCTCTATAAACGCGACTTTTGTACTCCGGTTTTACAAAAAGTCCCTACAGTGGGATGAGGCATCCCCCCTCCGACACCCTCCCCCTCGCCGAGGATCTCACACCGTCACATGAATGTGCCCCCCGGTCGAGATTTTGCCCCCCCCCCCCCCCCCCCCCCGGCAAAAAAAAAAAGTGCTTCGGTGTTCGAACCCCCCCCCCCCCCCCGATTATTTGGGCAAAAAAGAAAGAGAAAAAAAAGAGCATGCAAGTATATGCTTAAAATCACAAGCTGGCAACCCTAAAAATGAGACATTTCCCTACTGTGGGAGGGGGGATACCCCCTCCCACACCCCCCCCCCCCCCGCTTCGCTCGCAATACCCAGCTCACCCCCTGTTCAGTTCAGTTCACTTCAATTTTATTTCTGCATTTTTCAAGGAAATCAAATATTGGGAAACAAATGACAACACGTGTACCTGAGAACAGAATAGGAAAAACAAATATTACATTCATAGTGTCATAATCACAATCTTTAAGGTATAAACGTAACAATGAGATCAAAGGAATGGAGGATACACTTGTTTCAGCATAAAGAGGAAGAAAAAAAAAACATGCAGGAACCTGCCGTCTTTAGGCACATGCTTGATAGTGGTGGCAGTCTGAGACTCTCAAAAAAGGAAATAAGAAACATACAAATATATACACAATGTGGGCAATTTCCCATTGAAATGATATGTGCTAATTTTGTGGCGTCCGCAAGGGGACGCCAGTGGGATAAAGAAAAAAAAGAAAAAGAAAAAAGCAACATGTGCACAGTAGTGAATAAAGTACATTCCCCCTCCTTGAAAAAAAAAGCTAGATCCGCCCCTGTTATTACATATCATTATTATAGATTATAGTTATATAATCATATTATACCCGTAGATGATAGGGCCCAAATGCCTATATATATCAGTACACTTTTGCACATTGCAATGCAATCGCATGCTCGGGCAATGACAATCGAGATAAATGCTTCCATTTTTAGCGCATCTGTAATGTGATTTGCCAAGTAGAGCATACATCCTCCCCGGAGAAAGTTTTTGAGCAATGCCTCTTAAAACGGTCACACGTGCTCTGATTAAATATTTGACTGATTTCATGACTTATACTTTCCTTATTCCATTTTGAAAAATCCTAAAGAAAAGAGAAATAAAAGGAGTTTTCACAGTAAACATTATTCTAAGGAACTACAGCTTATTTTTGAAAGACCTCGGCCCACATGCCTGTACACACTTGCATATGAGTACGCAGTCACATGCTAGTGCAATGACAATGACGCAAAATGCTTCATTTTCAGAGTGTCTGTAATAATTGTAATTGGCCAAGGAGAGCAGGCTTTCGAGCAATGCTTATCAAATGGGGCACTCGGTGTTTAACCCGTATTCTATGGAATCTGTGGAATGTAATCTGCGCCGGCGAACACTCGGGAGCGCCCGCGGAGAAGGTCTGTTATAAGACGGGGCTAAAAGATGTCAGTACGGACGAATACTTCTGGCCTACAGATGACTTTCTCTGAACGTTCCACATGTCGCATTTAAATTGCATACGTGCGGAGATGACTCATTTATTGTAATTTCGTATAGTTGCACCATCTTTTTGATGGGTAACAAAGGACATGTTGACATAATGCCCCGGCTAACATTTAGACGTTGTCTGAACGTTCTTGAAACGTTCCAAGTTCGTTATTTGGAAGTTTTGTCAAAACGTTTTCAGAACGTCTTTTTGTGGAAGATATTCGACGTATTTAAAACTTTTGAAATGGACGTTATAAAAACGTCTTTTTAAACGTTTAAAAAACCAATAAAAAACCTTTTGGGCGTTATAGACGTCAGTAAAACCGTTTAAGAATATTCAAAACGTTCTGTGGACGTTCTGCGGACGTCCAGAAAACCTTTGAAATCGTCTAGAACGTTCAAAAAACGTTTGATGAACGGCTTAAAGTCTTATGACCCGTTCTATAACGTTTAGAGAACCTTTCATATTCGTCTTGAACGTCCAGAAAACCTTTTAAGAACGTCTAATGTTCATTTATTATTGGGTGTTTAAAAAGAGTTTAGTTGTTAGACTATACAGGCACAACCTGGGATTAATATACCCTAATCCTAATCCTGCATAATCCTATCCTATTCTAACCTGTTCCTAATGTCCTACCACCTATACCTATACTTCATCCTATTCCCAATTGATGAATCTGTATCACATTCTTTTGTATACCAGCAAAATGTACAACATTTTGCTGGTATGAAGGCATGAAGACATAGTTACTGAAATTAGATCACACACACCTTAATTAGGCCTATTAACATATGAAAATACCTCTTCATAACACAATTTGAAGTTTTGAATAACTGAAAAATAACGTAGGTAAGTTTATTTTTAACACAGAAAGTTTGAACCCAGCATAAATCGTTAGATTTCAATGTATTTTATCTATTTCCACTAGTTTTCAAATCTTATATTTCTTATTTGAATATTCATAAATAGGCGTGAATATTCATGATAAAGAAACCAATGACGAACAGGTAGCGGACCATATAAACACGTTTTTCAAATGTTCACTGAAGACAGAGTCGACGTAACAGACCTAATAAACACGTTTTGTGGACGTTTATACCTATCGGATACCTATGGAAGATTATGAACGCAAGCTGAGCCTCTATATTCAGATCAAGGTTTGGTCCTTGAGATGAGCTGGGTTGTGGCCAGGTAGAGATGACGTCAAACTTATATCTTATGGGTGCATTGTCCCAAGGTTGATCCAAACCAACTTCAAAACTGAAGACACTGGGTGCATCTATTAAATATCTTGGTAAACTATTCCATGGTTTCCTGATACGCATGTAAAATGAGTTTCTTCTTGTAGTGGTATGTGATCGAAAAATGTATAACTTTTTAGTATGTCCTCTTGTGCATTTTTTTATTAAACCCAAATCAGGCACTACTTCTTGATCATATTTATGAAATAATTTAAAAGTTTCAATCATAAAATATCACCTCTCGCCCTGCAATATGATAGAGTTGAAAGTCCAAGGTACCTCAATCTCTGTTCGTTAGATAAAGATCTTATTTCACGTACTAATTTTGTAGCTCTCCGTTGGACATTTTCTAAAGCTAATATATGTTGTTTTTTTCAAATAACGACTCCATAGCGCATGGGCATATTCTAAACGGGTCTTACTATAGCTTTATATAAGAGTAGAAAACTGTCCTTATTTAAATAAACAAATGTTCGTCTTATTAAATTCATCACTTTATTGGCTTTGTTTATTTGTGCCTGAAAATGCTGATCAAACTTAAGTTTAGAATCAACCGTGACTCCTAGGTCCTTGCATGAATCTACGTGTGAAAGATAATGTATAGTATTATCAATATTCATAGTGTAATCATACAGGATGTTTTGGTTGCCAACCGTAAAAACACAACATTTTTCTGGGTGAAACCTAAGAAGCCACTTATTTGACCAAGAAATAAGACAATCGAGATCTTTCTGCAAAAGCGCAGCATCTCTATTCGAAGTAACATGTTTGAATTTTTTCGTGTCATCAGCAAACAAATAAACACCACTGGAAGTTACCTGCTCTGGAAGGTCATTTATGTACATAAGAAACAATATAGGACCAAGGACACTTCCCTGTGGAATACCACTAATGACATCATCCCAATATGAAACAGCACCATTAACACAAACACGCTGCTTCCTCCCAAGAAGAAAGGATTTCAGCCAATCAAGCAAAGGATTAGCAATGCGGAAAAAATCAATTTTCGCTAACAATCGTCGATGCGGTACCCTTGTCAAAGGCTTTTATAAAGTCTAAATAAATCACATCGACAGAGCCACCTTTTTCTAATAAATTTGTCCACTCATCTAATACGTTTAGCAATTGTAATGTTGTTGAACGACCTGAGACAAAACCAACTTGTCTCACACTGAGAACACTATTTGAACACATATGTTCATAAATCTCTTCCCTTAAGATGGATTCCATAGCCTTACACACAATACATGTCAAACTTATATGCCTGTAATTTACTGGGAGTTTCTTGCCTCCTTTCTTTAATATTGCACTAATACTGGCCTTCTTCCAATCATTTGGGATAATCTCTGTGGCCAATGAAGTTGAAAAAAATAACTTACTCACAAAGGCTTGGAAATGACTTTAGCTAATTCACGTAACATTCGAGGGTGCAGCCGATCTGGACCAGGTGATTTGGAAACATTCAATTTTTCTAGTTTATGTAGCACAGATTCTTCACTGAAGTCAACACTGTTCAGATGTAAATTAGTATCATACTGTTGAACTAAAGGCACTGAGAAATGCTGCAGTTGTACATTACATTTGCCTTCATTTGATTCAACTAAAGTATCACCATTATCTGTTCCCATCTGTAATAAAGGTGGAATACCACTTGTAACTTTAGTCTTAAATTTGGCAAATTGCCAAAATCTTTTAGGGTTACTTTTAACTTCTTTTGCGATATTGCATTCATATTCCTCTGACAACGTCTTGTAGCATCCTGGACCATGTTTCTAGCTCTATTATACAACATCTTCTTTTCATGACTTCTGTCTCTCAGATACCTTTCCCAACATCTATGTTTAAGGGTATTAAAGGCAGCCGATCGTCATCCCTTATGGTACGTAAACTCCGAACGACCGAAGTTTGTGCATGCAATTGCGCAATGCCAGACTCGGTGCTATGTCCATAAACGTGTGGGACAATGCTGCCACTGAGACACGTGTGTGTGTGTGTGTGCGTGTGTGTGTACGCATCATACACAAACATTGTCACCGCGATCTGCGGTGATTGGAGGAGAGAGGCCAGAAGACGCGTGGCTCTTTTGGCCTCTCTTCATGCGCATTCGCACTGAGATTGAGCGTCCATTCGGAAGCTCTCGTGGCTCGCTCGGACAGCCATTTTGGGTTAGGAGATTTGTAGCACAGAGCTCTTGTAGTCTAGCGTGTTGTTCGCTGACCCATTGAGCCAGCGCTATTCTCATTCGGGGGTCACTACATTTGATACAGAATTGGGGAGGCAGCGTGTTGCGTTCGTCTCCTTGCCGCACAAACCACTCGCCACGATTGAGTGCCTTTAATGAGAGAGTTTCAGAATCAACAGGAAAATCATGACCTTTACCCCAGGTATATTTACCCCGGGTAACTTATGAGGGAATGAATTTTCTCTGAGCATCCTCAATTTTGTTTTTCAGATGAGCCCATTGTTGTTCCACATCATCATTCATAGTTACAAATTCATCATCCAAGTTCAGACTACTTATAACGACGCTCTCATAGCACCAACGCCACCCTTACTGTACAGAAACCTTTCTCCTGTCTGTTTATCACAGTCAGCCTAACAAAGAAATTTAAAGACCAGAACAGAGTGGTCACTAAGGCCTCACGGACTACAGTGCACATTAGTAATCACACACTGCAAAAAGTCCGGTGTTAAATAGTGAACACCGAGCTGGTGTTAAATTTTCGGTGCTCATTTATGGTGTTAAATTAACACCTACGGGTGTCGTTTCCAAATTTTAAACTGTTTTTTGAAGAGTTTCTTAGTAACTGCACTTCTTGTTGATTTTTAATTTAAACAAGACGATCAAGTATTTTACATTAAAATACTAAATTTTAGAAAAAATGTGAAAATAAATTTACACCAAAGTAACACCAGCTGGTGTGGTCCCTTATTGAAGCTGGACGGGTGTTAAACCATTGATATTAACACCAGTAAATATCAAATCAACACCATGTGGTGTCATTTTTGAATTAACACCAGTACAGTTTCAAAATAACAACAGGTACAGTGTCAAATTAACACCACGAAGTGTCAGGTGAACACTTTTCAACACCATCACAGTGCATTTTTAACACCTGCGGGTGTGGTCCTTTATTGAAGTTTGATCGGTGTTAGATTTAACACCCGTGGTGTTAAATCTAACACCGATGTTTTTACAGTGCATCTTCTTCATTTATACAAAAAAATAAATCCAAAAATGAGGTATAGAGTCAAATCTAAATCGAGTAGGTTCCATAACATGCTGGTAAGGAATTGCATCACGAACACATTCTATGAACCTATTCTCAACACTAGCCTCACTTTTAGGCGTAGTCTACGATTTCCAACAAATATCAGGGTTATTGAAGTCTCCCATAATGAGAACATGACTATAGTCTAACTCAGTAATATGAGACATAACCTGGAAAATTTTTTCATTGTTTTCTTTATTACCACTGTCGCTACGATAAATACAGCCAATCAGCAAACTTGTTTGAGTGTTTTAGCGGTAATTCAAGCCATATCATTTCCTTAAAGTCAACATCTAAATCAAATAAAATCTGATGAACAGTCAGCAGCTCATGTACGAATGATGATACCTCGTCCCACATCGGTATCAATATTTGTATGATATAAATTGTTACCTTCTATAACTAAATCTTCTTCATATGTTTCTCGGAAATACTTAGGTTTAGCTTCAGTTATTGCTGTAATATGTGTTTTTTTTTCCTGTAGAACTATATACAAATTTAAGTTCTGAAATTTTATGTATACGTAATGAATCTGCATTAGTGTACATACACTGCAAAGAAGAAATTGTTTCAAACTTTGAAACACTATTGAAACAAATATTTGAATCCGCTGAGCAACTGTTAGCAACATTAGAACTTAAAAATCCTCCATTATTTACAAAAGAATGCCTGAGCCCGGTAGTGGTACTTCCGGGTTCCTAGCCCAAGACGAAGACGTACACTGTAAAAGACATAATAAAAGTTTTTGTAACGTCCATTGACGTTTTTAAAACGTTTTCCAAAAACCCTGTGCTTTGCTGTAAATGCTAACTCCCAACTTCGACGTTGTATGTACGTTTTCAAAACGTCCATTTTATACGAAGACGTACGGTACCTCCAAAAAAATTTTTTTAGGAAACGTTCTGAAAACGTTATGTGTTTGCTGGGGCGGACTGTGCCAGCCCACACGATTGAAAAATCTCAGATATCGTCTTGTTCATAATCACCATTCAAGAGTACATTTTAAGAACTCAAAGCAAGATGGAGAAAAAAAAAAAGAATTATGCTTGAACATGTGCATGCGTGTCGTGTTATTTTTGTCATGTCTGTTTGTGTATAATATGGGATGAAAAATTATTTCGTTCTGCTAAGGCGCCTTGGCAGATTACATTGTGCAGGAAAACAGCGGCGCCGCCGTTCAGCGGTCCTTTGAGCGGCGCTTTGAAAAGCCCGTTAATACGCCGGGGTACTCAAGCGTATTCCCGCAGTGGCCCGCTCTCCGGCTTTTCCTTACAAAACGCCGCTAGGGTTTTGCAAACCCTTTTATGAATAACAAACTCCTTGTTGTGACGAACAACTTTTTTAGAACAACGCCCTCTCGTGGCAGCGTCTAATAGTGACTTTGAACAGTATGCTGGAGCACAGAACTCTACACACAGTGTTAGTAGTGAAGTTTAGAGTTCTGAACCCTGTAGGTAGCACAAAACAGAAAATGATAAAACGCTGTCACCTCATAGGTTCGTCTCACCTCTGCAATTTGCATACTGAATGCAGGTTCAAATGGCCCATATCAGGAAGATGAAACTTAAAGCATGTGATTTAACAATATGCTTTCAATGTTTGTACAGTGTATCTTATCTTCTAAATAATAACGATGTATATTTTCGATCTTTATTGCCACAAACATGGAATATATTTCAATCAGGGCTTTTTATGATGGTTTGACGGTAGAAATTTTAATCAATTTGTCGTAACATGTGTGTATGTGTTGTGTGCGTGCGCACGCGCGCACGCGTGTGTTTGTGTGTTGGTTTGTTACTTTATTTTTATTTGTATTCCTTTTGCTGTTATCAGTGATTTATGTATTACAACACATGCAACCAGTAGTGACAGTAATGACGCATAGAAGTCAGGGAGTTTGGGCCTGCACGGGCAAGAGTGTTTGTTTTTTGTTTGTTTGTTTGTTTGTTTGTTGTTTTGGGTTTTTTTTTTTTTTTTTTTTTTTTTTTTTTTTTGCTATTAGGCACATTCATGGTGTACAATAACACGTCAATTAATGAAACTGAAGTTTCCAAACTACACGAGTGTCTATTTTCCATGTTTATTAAATCTGTTTAAAATGTATTAAATACAGATTTCGATTTGTGTCAAAATAATTATAATTTTGTTACTGGACCCCATCGATATAAGCCCTGCTTTACGCGTGTCCATGACCTTTCATTGCTATACTTTTTTCGATATAATTGCGTGCATATTTTTGTTTGCATGTCTATACGGACGTTTCTTTTTTGATGAACGGATGCATACAATTTAATTGAATGTGCATTGCAAATGCATGCAGGCCTGTTGATATGTTGTGTGTGTATTGTGTTCACTTGTCTGTCATTTTTTGCTATTAAAGACAAATCAGTTGAACGTATAAATTGTTCTCCAGCATAGCGATGCTGAGGAGGCTCGGCAGTTGATGTGCATACTGCTATCTTGATGACATCCAGCTGTTTTTGCAACACACACACACACACATATATATATATATATATATATATATATATATATGTGTGTGTGTGTGTGTGTGTGTGTGTGTGTGTGTTTACTCGCGGTTTGTCTCTCATTAGGTATGCCGGCATTGTTGCCCTGTGTATAGTTTTGTATGATCTTAGATTCCACGATTTATTTTTTTTTCCTCCATGATCGCGCTATGACTTTTTATAATCAGTATCTCTCGAAATCCTCCCAATCTGTCTAACTCTTTTTTTTTTCACCATCGTAATTCTATTATCATAAACTCTCAAGACTCCAAACTACAAGTACCATATCGCGGAAATTATTTCAATCAATATTTCCTCTGAACAATAAAAACGTCAATCTTGTGCTGTTAAAACACCCAATGTCAGAAGATAATTTCAAATCCATACCAGCTGTCGAACTATCATTCGACTTTGAATATCAACACGGCAGTTTAATATTAAACATCCATAGATCCTCGTCACGCACGCGTGTATATGGATACACACTATAGAATGGCGTTACCAGTCGTTTTCTTTTTATCGTTTTTATGGCAAAGCGGTTGTATTTTGTGTACGTAATGTATGTACGAAATTATTACAAGAGGATAAAAATATACTGCGGATGTAGATAAACGAACAACAACATCAAACATACCTGCATTGGACGTGACGGATGCAGGCACTAATTTCGCCTTGCAAACATTTACACATTTAAACCAGCATGTCTCAGCGAAGTCATAATACCGGTATACAGTTTGTATATTTTATGCTGCATGCTTAGCATCTACCGACATTTGAATCCGACTCTCTCGGTCAGCTAACGAACAGATGTATATTGCGTGACTATCATGGAATGTTGAAATGTACATGTCAAGTATCTATCAATTCATGAATCTATGTGCTTATTTATTTATTTATCTATTTATTTGTTTGTTTATCTATTTGTTCATCTATTTATTTATCTATTTATCTATTCATTTAGTTATTCATTCAAACGCTAATCCAGGAAGAAAGAAAATATTAGCAGTTGCTTTCATCGAAGTCCTATGTGAACATAATATTTCAGGCAGTCAGAGGCTGCAGCCAAAAGATAGTGATAGAGAAGGCTGCAACCAAACGATTGGGAAAGCGTGATCTAGAGAGTGCAAAGGGCTGCTGCAAAATGATCAAAAGGGCTGCGAGATTATGACTGAAAAGGCCGCAGCCAAACCCACCAAAGGGCCGCGGGAAGAGCGCAATAGGGTATAGAATGTAATGCCAACCAAATGCCTATAGGATTCGGCATATACAAAATAGGTGGTACAGGTACAATAGATTTCAGACACCCCGACCTGTCCATAGTGAGATCTCCGATCCCATTGTTATGTCCGGAGAAGATGGACACTTCCGCGATGGGCACCGTGAGTCGATCATTGCTCATTGTCTTTCCAAAAACAAACCTTTGTTGTGATAGCAACGGAGGCTGAAACTGCGTGATTGATGGTCAGCTCCGTGTTGCATTTCCAGCAACATGCAGATTAGTTCACATCCTCTATAGAGAAGTAAGTTCAATAAAATGAGTTAAAGTTTCATACCCTGATACTGTATTTGGATTGATTCCCTGTCTTTTATCGTTGCGGAAGGTGACGTTGTATTTTTTTTTTTTTTTTTTTTTGGTTTTGTGTGTGTGTGTGTGTTTTTTTTTTTGGGGGGGTGGGGGGGCTTCGGTTTGTAATCTATTTTTGATACTGCCGCCATCCAAACGACTGAAAGAATTAACGCTGGATGAGCTTTAATAGATTGCCTTTACACAGTATCATACTGTACTTATTATTATCATAACATAACATAACATGTTTTTCATTATAACTTGTTACAATGCGTGTGTGTGTGTGTGTGTGTGTGTGTGTTTGGGGCACATGGGCAATATCCCTGAAAACCTCACACAAAATAATGAAACAAAAAAGATTTATCCATTTGCAGTTACCCAAGCGCGCACACACACACACACACACACACATACACATCTAAAGTAATAAAGTATCTTGTTGTAAAGTATCTAGAGTGTAAAGGTCTAACCGGATACCTTATCAGTCGATACAATCGCAATTCCTTCAGTCTTCAATAGATTACCACGCCCTCTACACAAGAGTGTCTTTAACTATCATTAAACTAATACAACACTAACATTCTTCCGGTGAAAACGCAGAGTCATCTCACTAATGACTTTATCCCCCTTCCAAGCCGGCCACACATCCCACAAAAGGCCGAAGCAACTCATTGCTCTCCTCTACACCCTCTCCAGCTCGTCCAGAACAAAGGCAAAAACGCAATTATTTTCGTATCCCAATAGCCGATTCTAATTAGTTGTCCTAGATCTCGAGAGATTTGTAGCTTTCTTTGTAACTGTCCTGAATAACTCAACGAAATAGAAATGTGACCACCCAAACTGGTAGAAAAGCAGACAAGTAATAACTTTAATTCTTATACTCTAAACAGAAAATGACGTTCTGTAAATTCATAATGCTGCCTTCAACCCAGTCATAAATATCCAACTTCATCCATTCTGCAGCTGTTGATTTGGTGACCTGCTAAATTGCATTAAATTTTTGTTTTTATGGTCCCATGTAATGTCAATCCGTCAGTTCATTCTAGCCGTTCCTCCAAAATTTGTACTCCAGCTATTACAGACACCATGGTTACCTATGACTGCAGTGACTGTAGAAAAGCAGGCCATTTTTAAAGCTTGAGAAAAAGCAAACAATTCGTTCAAAAGTTATCCATTTTCAACAGAAATTAATGGTTTACATAAAGATAAATGTGCTGATCAAGAATATTGTTTTGACTCAATTGGGGAAAGATGTCACGAACACGAAAAGGCAGAGGATTGAGGGAACGTCACTATTTGTTACTCTGCTAACAAGACGAAAAAGAGCATATGCACTCACACACACACGCACACACGCACAAAAAAACACACACACACACACACAAACAAACAAACATAAACAAACAAGAAATAAAATCGTCTCTTCCTGGAAAGAGTTCGACACAACGTAGGTCAGTTACAAACGAATGGATGAATGAATATTTTGAAGAAAAACATTGAAATCTTGTGAATTACACTTTTATCATATTCCCTTCCCCAGGCCAAATACAACCTCGTCTGCCCTTGTCAGATTGTGTGATTATGTGGGGTGTATTTAAGTGACCAGATAATCGTTAAGACGTGTTCATTGCTTGTGATTCTTTGATATATCGTTACACTCTCGAAGTATAATTTGTTTCATGTTTACTTGCATTCGTTAAAGTTTCTGTATTGTCCTGACATTCCTTCATTTCATTTTTTTTTTATCCTGTGAATACTTTAGGATAAATTTTGCTACAAATCCACATTTTCGTCTTGACTTGTACATTGTACTTTCTTTGTGACATATTTCTCAACGGTTAAAAAGTGATGACGCATTAGAAGATACTGCCCATGGTATGCATATTATTTGTCATTTGTTTTGAACTCAACTGAAAACCAACCATATATTGACATCCAGCTTTCGTAATTTCTCTTGTTTGGCGAAGTTGTGTACAATGTAGTTCATTATGGGCACGTCGTTGATCTCAGAGAAACATGTCCACAATACAGACAATTTTTTCCTTGAAGCCCTTTCTCCTGGCTTTGAAAAAGGCGTACCCTTCATTTCATTATCCAGAGGCGTCACCAGCTTTTTTTCAAGGGGGGTGCGTTTTGACACTAAATGTTTACGAGATTTTTTTGACAGACATTTGGAATATAGGAAGCTCTCAATCCCTAGACTTTTACTGTTTTTTGAGGGAAACCAAGCGGGGAAAGGGCACCTGGGGGGGGGGGGGGGGTAGTATGCGAGGGAGCGAGCAAGGGTGGGGGGACGGTGTGGAAGTGCCGGAGAGGGTGGTACCCCTTATAAATGGATTATTGAATGACGGTGTGAAACGACAAATTACTCGCAGCGATATCAGGGGAATGGCATCACGACTACATGCGAGCGAGCGGAGCGAGCGAGCTTGAAAATTTTGACATTTTACAGTCCAAAAACTGCCGTTTGTAGCCATATATTTTTGCTTTGTAAATTAAGGGGGGCGCACCGGGCGCAACTGCTGGCAATTACAGTACTGGCAGCAACATCAGGTGAATGGCATATTTAATCAAATGCGAGCGAGCAAAGAGAGCGAGCTTGGAAATTTTGACAGTCCAAAAATTGCCGTTTGTAGCCATATTTTTTCGCTTTGGAAATAAAGGAGGGGTGGGGCGCAACGGGCGCAACTGCCGGTAATTACTGGCAGCAATATCAGGAGAATTGCATAACAATTAAATGCGAGCGAGCGAGCGAGCGAGCTTGAAAATTTTGACATTTTACAGTCCCAAAACTGCCGTTTGTAGCCATATTTTTTCGCTTTGGAAATAAAGGAGGGGTGGGGCGCAACGGGCGCAACTGCCGGTAATTACTGGCAGCAATATCAGGAGAATTGCATAACAATTAAATGCGAGCGAGCGAGCGAGCGAGCTTGAAAATTTTGACATTTTACAGTCCCAAAACTGCCGTTTGTAGCCATATTTTTTCGCTTTGGAAATAAAGGAGGGGTGGGGCGCAACGGGCACAACTGCCGGTAATTACTGGCAGCAATATCAGGAGAATTGCATAACAATTAAATGCGAGCGAGCGAGCGAGCGAGCTTGAAAATTTTGACATTTTACAGTCCCAAAACTGCCGTTTGTAGCCATATTTTTTGCTTAGGAAATTAAGGGGGGGGGGGGGGCGCACCGGGCGCAACTGCTGGCAATTACTGGCAGCAACATCAGGTGAATGGCATAGCAATTATATGCGAGCGAGCGAAGAGAGCGAGCTTGAAAATTTTGACATTTTACAGTCCAAACACTGCCATTTGGAGCCATATTTTTTCGCTTTGGAAATAAAGGAAGGGTGGGGCGCAACGGGCGCAACTGCCGGTAATTACTGGCAGCAACATCAGGAGAATTGCATAACAATTAAATGCGAGCGAGCGAGCGAGCGAGCTTGAAAATTTTGACATTTTACAGTCCAAAAACTGCCTTTTGTATAACAGCCGTATTTTTTTGCTTTGGAAATTAAGGGGGGGGGCGCACCGGGCGCATCTTACTGCTGGCAATTACTGGCAGCAACATAAGGTGAATGGCATAACAATTAAATGCGAGCGAGCGAAGAGAGCGAGCTTGAAAATTTTGACATTTTATAGTCCCAAAACTGCCACTTGGAGCCATATTTTTTCGCTTTGGAAATAAAGGAGGTGGGGGGGGGGGGGGGCGCACCGGGCGCAACTGCCGGCAATTACTGGCAGCAACATCAGGAGAATTGCGTATAACAATTAAATGCGAGCGAGCGAGCGAGCTTGAAAATTTTGACATTATACAGTAAAAAACAAACAAACTGCCGTTTGTAGCTATATTTCTTCGTTTTAGAATTTAAGGGGGCGCATCGGGCGCAACTGCTGGCAAATACTGGCAGCAATATCAGGAGAGCATAATGATTACATTCGAGCGAGCGGAACGAGCGAACTTGAAAATATTACATTTTACAGTCCCAAACCTGCCGTTCTTAGCCATATTTTTTCGCTTTGGAAATTAAGGGGGCGCACCGGGCGCAACTGCAGGCAATTATTGGCAGCAACATCAGGTGAATTGCATAACGATTAAATGCGAGCGAGCGAAGAGAGCAAGCTTGAAAATTTTACATTTAACAGTCCAAATACTGCCGTTCTTAGCCATATTTTTTCGCTTTGGAAATTAAGGGGGCGCACCGGGCGCAACTACAGGCAATTACTGGCAGCAACATCAGAAGAATGGCATAAAGATTAAATGCGAGCGAACGGAGCGAGCGAGCTTGAAAATTTTGACATTTTACAGTCCCCCAATTGCCGTTTGTAGCTATATATATATATATATATATATATATATATATTTTTTTTTTTTTTTTTTTTTTGCTTTGGAAATTAAGGGGGGGGCGCACCAGGCGCAACTGCCGGCAATTACTGGCAGCAACTTCAGGAGAATGGCATTACGACTAAATGCGAGCGAGAGGAGCGAGCGAGCTTGAAAATTTTGACATTTTACTGTCCAAAAACTGCCGTTTGAAGCTGGATATATATATATTTTTTTCGCTTTGGAAATTAAAGGGGGAGGGGGGGGGGGGGGGACGCCCGGTGCGCCCCTCTCCCTGGATCCGCCACTGGTAGTCAAGGGTGTGGGTTTATGTTCATGACTGGGGGAGGTATGACCAGTGAGGTGGCGTCGAAGTGACCAAGCGGGGAAAGGATGTCCAAAATCTGCACTTAAGAGCATCCCCTAAACTAATTGTGCGTGTTTGTTTGTGTGTGTGTCTTATATGTACATGGAAAAGTTAGGAATTAGCCCAGGTCAAGTCTTTTTATTGGCAATGCAAGACATTTTTACATAGACTAGTATGTAAAGCAACACTGCAAAATCAATGATCTAGCTTTGATATAACGAAGCGTAAGGTACAAAGATGTACATTCTACATCACATTGCGCAACATTGTAGCGACTCTTCGTTCGGATGTACTGAGTACACTGCGCACATCCTGCTTATATGCAGAATGCCAACCAGGAATCACGCTGAATCACAATCTTTTGTCGGGTCCGGGCTTTTTGAACAATGTTTCACACTATATACCTATCTAATTATGGTTAAAAGAAATCATAGAAAAATATCTTATTTCTTGATCACCCTTTCATTCAAAAGCAGTTTAACACTTGAATTACTATTTCGGTAAGTCTTTTTTTTTTACCAGCGGATTGGGAGGGGGGCGCACCCCCCTCCCCCCCCCCCCTCCCTAGTTACGCCACTGCTTTTGGGTGAAATAATTGGACAGATTTCTTGAATTCTAAAAAAAAGCAGGAAAATCTTTTCATCGCGGATATTATGATTATGTGGGATGGGGCAAACGTGTATAAGTGCTCCGTATGGTACGGATGTACAGTACGGTCGATAAATAGTAAACACTGTAGAATACTAATAGATATGTACAAAATCAGTGCTGCCAGAAACAGGGGTGCGAATTGATTTGTGTGTGTGTGTGTGTGTCCCAGGTGCAAAATGTAAAAAAAAAAAAAATGAAAAGAGTAATTATTTAGCGTCCGGCGTTGAGGTCGCTCGCAGATTGATTTTTTTGTTGTTGTTTTTTTTTTTTTTTAAGGATCTGAAGGGGGGTGCGTTCGCACCCAACGCACCCCCCCTGGTGACGCCCATGTTATCTGCTACTGATTTCTAACTATGCTATTAAACTTTGCAAAGATACGTGCCGCCTATTCAATAGGGAGTTTTCGCAAGCACGACGCGGCCGGGATTTGAGCATACCATGTGCAAATTTGCATCTGCGCATGATCAAATCCGAGAAACGTCCCGTGGGGAACATTGGTGCGCGGGATTCAGCCAAAATAGCGTTCGGTCCCGACGCTGGGCATGAGTGAGCCAGTCAGCCAGTCAGCCAATCAGCGATCTTGTCCCCACGCCTCGTCCTGTACAGGAAAGCGAAACTGCTATGGTGACGGGAGTCCGAGTACGGGTACTTTCACAGTGTTGATTGCTTCCGCGTACTCTCGGTCTGTCCTTCGTGTAGCGAAAACTTCCTTATAGCTGATCAACGCCTTTCAAATCAGCAACAACACGTAATCTTCCATCAATACCTTTTGTCTCGATACGGAACAATACGCCATGGCAAGCGATTGGATACAAAAGTGTCAATGTATTGAAAGCACCAAGATTACCACTCACGCAACCTTTTGGTAGAACTCGTCATTACATCATTACAGTGACGAGAGGGAGAGAGAGAAAAAAAATCGATTTGGGTAGAACTGAACATATCACATCTCGTCATTTAGATCCATGGTGGTGGAAATTAGCGTAACAATTAAGGTGATAAAATGCTACTTTCAATCTGTTTTCAATATAAAACAGCAGAGAAGGCGTTTACGCATGATGGCGTGAACAAAACGGCTTAGGAACAGCATGTCACACTGCACGGCTTCTAATACAATCTTTTCATACTAATTTTAATAGCTGTACGTCTTGCCAATCATGACTTCGTGAAAATGAATTAGGGCTATTACAAATGAAGACAGTATGTAATCATACGGTGCTTCAGCAATTCAGGAGAAATAACAATTAAGCTGAAAGATTGTAATACCTTTACATGTAATACATAATACCACTCGAAGGCCTACTTCAATTTGTACCATGATTTACAAGTGCTACCTCTACATGCATGTTTTAGTACTTTTCGTCTTTCAGTGTACAGAACAAGGCAGATTTTTCTTTTGTTTTCAATTACAGGCAGGATTTTGTCTCTGTGTGTGTTCTCGTCAGTGTATGTTTGCTTGTTTGTTTGTTTGGACGAAGTTAGAGTGGACATCATTAGCTTATTCGACCCCTGATGAGTCTCGCATAAACTATAGTTAGCTATTCTTTCTCAATTAAAATTCATGCGCATTGGTGGGAACTATAATTGTATGCATGTTCTTACTTTCAAAGAAAATCAATGGAAAGGAACCGCGTAAATGATATTCCTCATAGCTGCGATTCACCTTTCTCTGTGTCATTTACACCTACAAATTGCAATACATGTTCTCATCCCTTCTTCACGACTACTTTGTACTTTAAGTTTCCTGATGTATCCTGTCGCTGCTACGCAGATGACACACATATGTATTTGTCGTTCACACCTGACGCACATGCTCAGCAGCAAAGCGTCACTCACATGGAAATATGTGTCAATTATGTACGTGAATGAATGCTGCTAAACAAACTCATGCTAAATGACTGTAAGACTGAACTGTCATTGATTGGCACATCAAAGCAAATATCCAAACTTTCTTTTGATGGGATATGGGTTAGAAGTTCTGTCATAAAGTCATCTTCCATTGTTAGGAATCTTGGAGTGTGTTTTGACACGCATCTGAACAGGGAAGCACACATCACACATGTGTGTAAATCATCATTGTACCATAATGATTTATAACCTTAGACGTATCAGCAAATATTTTGATGAGAACAGTATGAAAATGATGTCCAAGCATGTATTGTTAGTAAAATGGATTATTGTAATGGGTTATTATATGGACTCCCTGATTCTCAAGTTGGGCACCTGCAGCGAGTCCAAAACTCCTGTGCAAGGCTTATCTGTAACAAACCTAGGTTTTCAAGGATTACTCCTCTTCTGAAAGATTTACACTGGCTTCCGATTCGTAAACGAATATTGTTTAAGATCTTGTTGATTGTGTATAAGCCACTTATCGGTCAAGCCCCCAGTTACATATCCGAATTATTAGTGTTTAAATCTCATCGACATACTCATAATTTGCGCAGTTCTAAGGACACTCTCCTTTTACAGATTCCAACATGTAAAACAAAAGTAACATTGGGAGACAGAGCATTTGCCTGTGCAGCTCCCAAACTCTGGAATGATCTACCATTAGAAGTCCGGAAATCCCCAACAGTAGCAGTCTTTAAATCACGACTCAAAACACATCTTTTCATTTAACTGCTCGTTATTATCATGCACATCAGAAGCTTTTGCAGCGCAGAATATATGTCTATAGGTTTTGCGCTTTATAAATTGATATATTATTATTATTATTATTATGCAACACATACTGCTTAGGCCTATATACTGCTACAACAACTACTACCACTATCTATCACTACTTTTTTTATTACTATCTTTTCCATACCGTAATTGCTATGTATGAAACAACAAATAACAAACGTCTCGTGAATGAGTAAACAAAGTAAGACCGATTGATAAATTGATATATTATAGATCCTAGAAAGTAGAGACATAGCTAGACAGCTTGATATACATGATGACCACAGTTTTTAGAGATGAGATCGCTGAAAGGGATTAATGTTGATCATCGAAGTGGATCTTAAGAGCCTTTGATACCAACAAATTGATATGAGTATTTGTAATCAGAATTTAATGAATATACATTGAACTCACATGCCGAATACATACAGTGCACCCTTATATACCATTTCTCACTCTCTCGCACTATTAAGACTCTGTTATCTTTTTTATGTGATGTGCTGTTTGTTTTAGTATGTGCTGTTTTTTTAGTTGCGTGTTGCATGATTACATATATATACTATGTACTATATGTATATACACATACATATGGAATCAATATAGTTTTGCGTGGGGGTGCGTCTATATACATAATATGTGTGAGAGCGTTTTATATGCGTATTCTATTTGCACTTGTTACATATAGGACTATTATTCTTTCTTGATCATAATGATGGCTCTGAGAAGAGCCGTTTGGGTTCGATAGAGAAGGGCGAATTCACCCCGTTGAAATCCTCCTCTTTCGACGGATTTTACGACATTTGCCGTTCACCGCGTCTCGCAAAATGCGGATTTTGCGAGGACTGTCATATCTGGGATGTGACTTTGCCACTTGGCTGCTGATAGCCTTGAAACGCTGGTCATCGATGAGGGCAGAAAGCGGTGGGTCAACAGTGCGATCACCGTTGAAGCTGAAACCGGCCAACTCATCGCCTTCGTAGACCAAGCTCATTGTCTTCAACAGAAGAGATTGACCGCACTTTGCTCTTGCAAGCACATGCAGGAATCTCTTTCAATCACGCAGCCTCCGTTGCTATCACAACAAAGGTTTGTTTTGAGAAAGACAATGGCTAATGATCGATTCACGGTGCCCATCGCGGAAGTGTCTTCTCCGGATATAACAATGGGATCGGAGATCTCACTATGGACAGGTCGGGGTGTCTGAAATCTATTGTACCTGTACCACCTATTTTGTATATGCCGAATTCTATAGGCGTTTGGTTGGCATTACATTCTATACCCCATTGCGCTCTTCCCGCGGCCCTTTGGTGAGTTTGGCTGCGGCCTTTTCAGTCATAATCTTGCAGCCCTTTTGGTCATTTTTGCAGCTGCCCTTTCCACTCTTTGATCGAGCTTTCCCAATCGTTTGGCTCTAGCCTTCTCGATCACTATCTTTTGGCTGCAGTCTCTGGCTGCCCAAACTTCATACAGGACATCGATGAAAACAGCTGCTAATATATTCGTTCTTCCTGGATTTAAAGAAAACACAGATTGAAATCATTTCCGCGACATTACATATGTCGTTTGCAAACTTGGGAGTTTATCACATCGAAGCATGACGGTGAATAAAAAAGTTAGACAGTGGGAAAGATTTCGAGAGATACTAATTATAAAAAGTCATAGAGCGATCATGGAGGAGAAAAAATAATCACGGAATCTTAGATCATACAAAATTATACACTGGGCTACAATGCATACCTAATGAGAGACAAACCGCCAGTAAACACACACACAATGGTATATATATACATACACGTGTATATATATATATATATATATATATATATATATATATATATATATTATATTTAACAAAAACAGCTTGATGTTATTGAGATATAGCAGTATGCATATCAATATCAATACATATGGACGTTCAACTAATGACTTTTTAATAGTATAAATGACAAACAAGTCAACTCTTACACAAACACACACACACAACACGCACACACACACACAAACAAACACA